>NC_026157.1:1456194-1512111 GCF_000512975.1 Sesamum indicum
CCCACCCCCCCCCCCCCCCCCCCCCCCCAAAAGAAACAATGAGGTTTCCCATTCAGCCTCGAGAGCGCGCGGTTGCCGAAGCACACCGAAGGCGCGTGCTGTCCGCCACGATCGGGGCGACGGCGTTCTGCGGGCATATCGACTGCTCGGGCTTTGGCCGCCGCCTCATTTTAAACTTAATTATCATTAAAATAATAATTTAGAAAAATTGCAATTAATGCATGAATAAACATTCTAAACTAAAGCAAATAATATTTTATGATAGACAAAATAGCACCACAGTTATAAATTCTTTCAAAATATATTCAATAAGCATTATCAAGGTTGTATTCAGCATGAATTAATTCTTTAAATATTTTTTTAAAGTCATTTATGTATTAATTTTTAAATAAATTGTATACGGAAGTAAAGAACATATTAATAAAGTACTTTATCTAATATAAAAGTACAGGAAAAGTACGATATCATAAAAGTAAAACAACATATACAACTCAAATGACTGAAAGTTAGAGGTTCATAAATAGTATTGCCAATATTACATTCGATAACTAAATGTAAAATTTAATTATGATAGTCACTGTTGAAATATAATTAACATTAGACCATAAGATACAAAATATAATTATTTTGGTGTTAAGGGTTTATTCTATTTTGGATGATTTCTTCTTAAGAGTAACAAAGAATTAGTATATCAATAAATTTTACAATATTTAGAAATAAAAGATATCAATAAAAGACTTCTAAAAAGAAAATATAATTAATGTGCATGTATAAATAATTAGTAAATACAAAACGAAAAATTTTAGTTTTAAGGATTTTTTTTTTGGTTTAATAGTATAATCAAGTAATTTAGAAGTGAATTCCAAATAATAGATTAAATAATTTTAAACTAATTATTATCAATTTTTTAGAATATATAATTGTATATGCTAGTGTTTCAATGATAGAAATATAAATAAAATTATGAACTTAATATTTTTTTGTAGCTAATAAAGAATATATACTCACCTTTAAATATATATTTTTACACGTACAACGCACGTGATACATTCTGGTATATATAAATAGCTAGAGATACAAACAAATAGATAGATGATATGTGCGTTACGTGTTTCAATTGTTTTTATTTGGAGTATTAATTTTTGCAGGTATCAATGTTTCTGCTAGCGTTAAAGACAGAGTATTATATGTTCAATTCTGTAATGTCCTGAGAGAGATCACTTGTAAATCGATCTGAAAAAGATCATTTTGATTCTAGTGACGACGCATATATAAGGAAGCCTTAAAAAGGCTATCACTTTCTCTGTATTTGCAAACTCGCGCGTCATAAATTGTATTTTTTGGGTTACACTTATATTGAAATAAATGATTAATGATAAATGACCTGGAAAGTTTGCATTTGAAAAAACCATTCGATCTGAGAAGGATTGAGTCTGAAAAAGACGAAACTGAGAAAGGTCGCTTCTGAAGAACCTATTAGATTGAGAAAGATCGCTAGTCTGGAAAAGACGGATCTGAAAAAGGTTGCTATTTGAAGAACGTATTGGATCTAAGAAAGATTGCTAGTCTGAAAAGACAGACTTGAAAAAGGTCGCTAATTTGAAGAACTTATTGGATCTAAGAAAGATCACTAGTCTGAAAAAGATAGACCTGAGAAAGGTCCCTACTTGAAGAATCTATTTGATCTGAGAAAGATCGTGCCTAGAAAGACGACCAAATTATGATGATCTAGAAAAGATCGCATATGGATAAGAATACAAGTCCGAAAAAGACAACCTAATTATTTCTATATGAAGGAGATCCCATCTAAGAAAAAACTACAATATTGATTTAGAATTGATACTATTTATTATATGGAATTATTTAAGCTCGCAGACATGAAATAGCTTTTGCATTAAGAAAGGTGTCATTATATGGCAGAATTGTTTTAAATACAAGTTAGTTGGGGATTGAGGTCACCCACATCACAAAAATGCAAAAAGAGGACAATGACAGTGCGATCTACATAAAGATATCTTACAAGTCAAAAGTTTTGATTTTAAGTTAGCTATGAACGCGCAATTGGGGTTTAGCGGTGAGATACAAAAAACCTTGATCCCCAGACCTCTTCAAGGTTGTGAATTTGTAAAGTGACCAAAAGTTGTCAAGGCACGTTCAAGCCCCAGATGATGCATGGCTATGATAAATACAAATATATGGCGAATAGAGTTTGGAGCTAATTGCATAGGACATACCTCTAACCTATATAATATGCGGGCAACAGGTCGCGGAAGAGTAAAGCGCAGGCCTGCATCAAGATGAACTACGGAAATGGGACAGCAACCTAGAGGAGGTTGGTGCATCCGGTCGAAAGAGGAAGGAAGAATAATTTCAAAATTTTGGGGGATATGGTATTTTTTCTTAATCGCTACAACAGTCATGTGTAAGGTACTTTCAATACTAAGCCAGGGTTCATTGGCCAACATTGTTTCGTATTGCTCGAGGGTCACATTAGGGGTTACGATTTCTAAGTCACCATCTATATCTATCCTAGAAGACGGGCTGACATGATTTTTATGGGCTAAAAGCTGGCCTGAGGTAGCGGACAAACTGATGGAGGTAGAGTCAGAGCTAGACTCCAGACTTGAACTAGGACTTGAAGACATAACGAAAAAGAAAAAGGAGGTAGCGAGGAAGTACCTGGAAGTGAAGGTACCCGAGGACAAGTAAATCGCACTCAAAGGTAGTAGATCGCACCTAGAGTAAGCAGATCGTAGATGAGTAGCAGTGATGAGGTCAAATCCTCCCATATTTATAGGTGTTAGACCATGGAAAAGCGCACCAAAACCAAGGGTTGGATGCTAAAGACAACAAAAAAAGGATCCAAAGGCTCCGATCGAATGATTGTTTAACTTCTCTTAGCGTGCTAGACGCACTAAGAAGAAGTAGGGGAATAGATGGGTATAACTCTAATTTTATATGAAAAGATTATTTTGCCCTTGGAAGAGTTCAAAATTGCAACTTTACCCAGAGGATCCACGTCTTTTTTATGAGTTCGGGTCGCTACTCGGGTCGAGACCAACGACCTGACCCAATAACCCGACACATGTGGCGGACAACTATTAGACAACTGGACCCCCTCATACACTATAAATACTCCATAGTCAGTGCATTTATGGTAAGACATTAATTGCGCTCAAAACTCTATTTTAGATCTTGAGCTCGCTTATGCTCTAGCAATCTATTTATTAGCTACCTCGGTACCAAACACTGACTTAAGAATCAACGGGTCTTAGTTGGGGGCCTCCCTAGCAAGCCTAATGATCTACTTCTCTTTTTTCAGGGCTCTTACACTTGTCTGGGAGAGGTAGCGAGCTCAAACAACCTAGAAGATCATTCCATCTGTCTAGGAAGGTCGCGTGGATTTCGATCTGGATCACACGGGGAGGTAATTTGCTATTTTTTCTTTTTCAAAATGGTTTCTTTTTCTTTTGTTTTTTAATTTCTCATATTAAGTTGTATTTTTTCCGACTGTAATACTGTTTGGTGTAGAATTAAATGAGAATCATCGATCACATGACAAGCATATTAAACTGAATATGCGAGAGGACAATTATCCTATATGATATCAGCCCGAGAAACTTCAAAAAATATGAAAACATTCTCAAGGTTTCAAGTGCGAGTGAGGCCCCTTTATGCTGTTGCGTCCATGTGTAACCGACAAGAACTCAGAATGCAATGACAAAGGCATGCTATCAAGACAGAACTGTAAAGCCCCTGAACCAAAAATCTGTCTAGTGGTGGATGGAAGCAAAAAACAGCTATTGATCATAAACTAGCAGAGGTTGTGATCAATGCTGGTGGTGTAGGAACAGGGAATTCACTCTCTGTCCAATTTGTTTCACCCCAATGCCGCAACATACTCTGCCAATGGCAGTATGGATCGATGCACTTCTTGATCCGCTTATCTTGTATTCTGATCTTCCAATGCCCATCTGAGAAGTTTCTTTGCTCTGCTTGCCTTCTGTCCCATTCCAACTGCGCCTTTTGTTTCGATATCAGTAGACAAAACTCTTGTAGTTTTTCGGGCATGGCGTCGTGCACTTTCCACCACTTCCTGTGAGCGACGTCGCTTGCGAATTCTTGTAAGATATCCACATTCCAGTTGCAGTCATAGTCCCTGAAGCACATCCATGGTTTATTTCCTAAGTAGTGAAGAACATAAAGAATTGGTGGTTCTGCCTCGAAGAGTCTAATTTTCTTCTGCTTTACTACTTCATCGTCACCAATCCAGAAATTTTTTAGGAAGTTCATGTGCTTTGGTATCCTGTGCCACCAGGTGAAAATTTCATTCAAGTAGCCTTGGTCTCCACCGTTGTACGATTCGATTTCGTTTATATGATCCATCAGAAGCTGGAACGTACAGTTTGATGGCTCTATCACCATAACTCCTGAATTGAAGAGTGTGCCGTTGTTGCCGGTTGCAGAGATCTCCGGCATCCCAAACAAGAAATCGATGTTTCGGAGGATGAGAAGATCAGCATCAATGAAAATGATCTTATCATAATCTGTCAACTGCCATAGCCTAAACTTGCTGTAGTTCCACTCGTTGTAAGCATCTTTCTCAGCTTTAGGATTTCTTATTCTCTTTATGGTCCTTACTTTCCAGCCCGCCAATTCAAGCCCGCTCCTGTGATATTCACTGATTGTTTCATCAACAAGAATCACAAGGTCTCGAGTAGACCCTGCCATGCGGATGCTCTGGGCTGCCGCTATGGCTCCACAAACATAGACATGTGCCGAATGCAGGATTGTTGCATATGCCTCTCGTTGCCTCCTTCCTGAGTAATCCCTGTCTGTTTTCATTAGAACCTTGTCAGTAACTAGTTATGATCCCTATGGGCTTCGATTGAGCCAGGTTATGAATGCTTATGATCACAATTCAATAACGGAACTCAGAAGTAAAGTAAATTTCTCGAAAGTGGCGTTCTTGATTTCTGATGAATGACAAGTTGATTTAAAAGTTTAAGTCGTTGGAGAGGAGAGTCATTTCATATTGAATACCTGCAACATGTTCCTTCAGGTGCAGTTAGTATTCTCATTTTTGTGAAGCCTAATGTGTGAAACACTTGGTTGTCCTTACTCTAGCACGACGTTGAGTGAACATTTTATTGAAAACTTTAAGCTATTAGAGAGAGAATCGTTTAACATGTCTAACAATTTGTGCATGAAACACAAAACGGAGCAACAAAGTTGTCGTTTCTAGTTCTATTTTATATGCAAAGAAGAAAAGGAATTGGATTGCTGTTACCTACGACTCCAAGCGGAAGTGCAAGCTCACATGATCCGATTGGGAGCTGAAGCTTCTCTCTCAGTGCATTCAAACGTGGTTTATATAACCATATGCTGCCTTCATGTGCAACAAGATCCTTGCAGGTAAACAAATTGGGGATTGGAAAGCACCTTGTCAGGATAAGCACATACACAGGATACGTGCCTTTGCAAGAGGCGGCTAAACCAGCAGCAGCGATCTGTAAATGCAGTCGAGCAATATCTCTGGACCAGTTGCCTTCATTTCTGCAGGGAAGTTTGACAGCGATGAGATCAAGCCGTTGCCTTGGCACTTCAACTTTTGGCAAAGAAGGGCAAATGGGAACATCTTCTTCCTGTTCCTCATCAATCCACTCAGGATACAAAGATTCCCAAGTGACGTTTTTCTCCGCGTAATCAATGTGCAGACTCAAGTGACTAGCAGTGGGAATGAACTGCTTCCATTGATGGACTTCACGCTCATTGAAATTTAGAAGGCCAACACCTTGAATCTTCGCGTCATTAGGTAACTTCTTCAATGCACTTGAAATTTCTTCCCAATTGATATCTAAATCTGATACGTAGCGAGGATCTGAGGCACCCCATATCAACCTGTTCAGAAAACGTTGCCTGCATTAAATAAGCTATTCATCATTGCCTATCGAGCGTCACTTTCAAATACTGCTTATGAGTTCCACGATTATAAGACGTTCTAAACATCGACCATGGACGTACTCCCTCAATCCACGTTCAAAGAACACACTACTTCTACTTTGAATCTGCAGTATCACCGGACTATGGATATAACCATCTCAAGGCTCAAGAATATGGCAGATGATATGTGCAATATCTATTAATGAGACTGATACCCCTATTGTGTGAAAAATGCATGTTGAGGATAAAAAATAAAGACATAAAGAAGGAGAAAGTGCAATCTAGCTATAATTATGAGTATAAAACAACACAGAGAGTGGGACTTACTGAGAAACTTGGTGAGATATACTGTTCTGGTGACAGACAGTCGGAGACGAAAATATCATAAGAAAAGAGCCGAGTACGATGATAACCAAAACCAATTTTAAGGGATGAAACTTGCATCTACTGCTCTTCCCAGCAATGACAAGTTTAAAAGGATTCTCGACGCCCCTCACTTTGATCTTCTGTAACTTTCTTTTGTACGCATCATCACTGCCAACAGGGCGTGTAAATATTAGTCAGAATGAACAGAGCGAGTCAATAAAGTTATATATCTTATGTTGAAGTATTTCGAAGGACGAGTAGGTCTAAGAGGATTTTAATGATTATTCAGTTAGTGAGCTGTTCAATTATCACAATCTTGATCCATGCAGAAACCTTAAATCCTGAAGGAAACAAATAAATGGAGCTTGACTTGCGCAAACGTTCTTGACATAAGCAGAGGCCGGTACTGAATGTGATTTACAGTGAACTAATGAAGCAACTTGGGCCTCAAAATCCATCATCACAAGGAATTAGAAGCACGGGACTGTAAGAAAGGAGGATCAAGAAACGATATCTGCAGTTGGAGAGAAAAGTCACAATATGACAACTCGTCTCCTCTTTCTGAAACAAGGGGCATGTTGGAATCTTTGTTTGAGAAGACAGGATTCAACACTAGCATAGGCATTCGAGATAACCGTTATCAGGTTACTCTGTCAGTTGATTAACAAGTTCTGATTTACAAGTTGGGGATAAACTTTCAATCTGATTCTGGTTTACAAGTTCTGATAGTGGAGATGAAAACGAAGAAATATACTCACAGTCGTTGTCGGGCATCCATGAGGCTTCAGAAACTATTGATCATTCCTTTCACAATCTGTTCAACAAGATATCAAGCTTTAATAAGCAAAACCATCGACCGTCAATATTTAAGGTACATATCGAGACGTTGTAGTAACTATAACAGAAACTATAGGATTCCATAAACAAGTTTAAAGAGCACAATACATAGAAGATGAACTCAGCATCCCCACACCATGTGACACACAAAACTTAGATGATCAGAAGCCCATGCAATATATATACATGTAGATAGATTACCACAAATTTTCGACCAAAAATCAACGACTATTATTCGACATTTGCAGGAATGTCTACTCATACCAACTTATGGTAGAAGATCATGTCCAATCCCAGTAAACAAGCTTTGCTGACATTAAAAGAAGTTGATCAAAGACAACAAATGACTGCAGACATGAGTTCCACCTTCATGAATATAGATTCAATCATTTTACCTAGAGAGAGAGAGAGAGAGTTGGTATGTGTTTGTGTGTGCTGGTAGAGGCCTCTGCAAATGGAGTAAGAGAAAGTGATGGAATATTGAGCAGGTAGAGGGTAGAGCATGGAAGGAAGGTGTATATAAAACTGAGTAGCGTACATTTGAATTCTCCTGTCTTAGTTACAGAAACTTGAGTTGTACAAATTATTACCAAAAGTATAAGTTTCCTCAATATATTGCCAGAATGGCATCTCTACTTTCCTCTCTAGTACGTAATATAGACAACCAAGAAAATAACAAATATGCTAAGCAGTTGAGTGACTTATTCTATCTATGTCTTTTTACTTTGTGGTTTTTTGGAGTTTTGATGAAATTGGTTTTTCTCAAATATATATATATATATGTATATTATGATGTTTATATCTACATTAAGATTTTTTTTACGAAAAGATATGATCATGTAATAATTTATTAAGTGTCAATTACATTTTATCATTCAAACTTCATCTATTTTTTTTTTTTTTGTCAACTTACCATCTCAATTTTACGAAAAATCTACACTTTATCATTTTTTTGCTGGAAAAACATCGATTGTACGCCGTGTACATGTAATATTTTACCCTTACATTATCCTTAAATATCATATGTGATGTTTTTTCAGCAGAAAAATGATCGTATAGGCAAATTGCAAAATTTCGTAAAGTTAAGATGATAAATTAACGTAAAAACAAAAAAAATAGATGGCAAAATATGAAAACGAAAATGTAACTTACCATTTTATTAATCATCCCTCTTTATTGGTAATAAAGCAAAAAACAAGAATATATATATATATATATATATATATATCCCTTTATTTTGCATCTGGTCAAACTACAAATACTTGTTAGATGGAGTTTGGTTCACTATACCAACAACTCTCTTTTTTTTTTAAATTAATAATATTAAATATAAAATAAAAAGAGAATAAGAACAAGAGTAGAGGGTTAATTAGGTTAATGGAAACAAGGGTTTGGTTGATGATGTATATAGGTAGAAACTGGCCTGGTAATGATTAATCTGTTCTATCTTTCTAACCAAACATCCATCCAATCTAATCTTCTTGAAGGAAGCTGGTGTGATGTGATTAATCAATATGGTTATTATGTTTCTTGATTAATTAACTCCAAGAACTAATTAATTAATGCATAATACCTAATTAACCTAATTTAATCCTAATGCTTTTCTTGTTAAGTGGTCATTTGGTTTTGCAGTAATGGCTACTCATTTGTCAAGTCAGTCAAGAGCTAATGGAAATGTGTTTGAATTAGAATTGGCCTCACACCCTTTTTTTGTTTGGACTGAGGTGTCTCTTTTTAGCATTATTATTACATTCTTTGTTTACATGTTTTTTATGATTGACACATCTTGCAAGAATGTGGTATGGCATGCCATTGTCTAGTTGGCATGTTCCTCCTTTTCTTTTGGATATATAATAACGGACTTTTTTGAAATTTGTCATAAATATAAATATATTCTCGTTGTTTGTGAATTATCTGAATACCTTTGTAAAATTATAAATAGGATAACAAATACCCCTTATGACAGCTCATTATGAGGAAATATTTATTAGCATATTTGTAATTTCAGGAGGGTATTTCGTAATTTTTTAAACAACGAGTGTGTATTTGTAATTATGGCAAACATCAGGAGAGCCCTTTGTAATTTACTGTTTTCCTTTTTTGGGTCATAGGAGATTTGGTATGACGTCCCGTTTTCTAATTTTTTTTAGTAGTACATTAATTCAACTAAAACATTAATATAACCAAAATCAGTAGACAAATTATATCAATTCAACAAATAACTAAGAACAAATAAATTACAATAACCACATAAAATGAGATGGCTCGAACCCATAACCTCGAACTTGTTCATGAGACCTCAATCTTAGTTTTAAACACTAGGCAGAGACATCATTGATCGTTTTCCACCTTTTATTAGCCCAAAATTCATATTATCATATTATGGGGGTGTTTGGGTAAATTTGTAATTTTTTAAAAATATGAGAACTTATAAAATGTCCTAAAGTATGATAATTAAAGAGCTTATAAATTCCTTTAGAAAAAGGGTAAATTATATTGATGCCCCTAGAAGTCAGGTCTAATTACACAAACATCCCATACTCTTTGTAAAATTATGTACACCACTCGATATTATAATTGTAATTATATGTACATTACAACTAACACCCCTCAAGTGTATATTTGTAATTTTACAAAAGGTACGTAAGGGGTGTTTATGTAATTAGGCTAACTTAAGAAAGTGCGATGTAATTTACCATTAGAAAAAGTAACGAATTTTCAACTTTTTTTTTAAGTGATTCTATAATCTTATTTATCCAAATATGCTATTAATTTATTTTTAGAATAGGATTTAACTTTTTACAAATTCTAAAAAATAATTATAAAATATCTTTAATAAATTTAGCCAAACATCCCTAAGTTCCCTAGCTATATTTTTGCTAATGCCATTTTCTATTATTGTGCTTTTATCCTCTAATTCCTTTTTTAGGTTAATTTATGAGTATGATGATGGTGAATAAAAGTTGAGATATCTTTTCATTAAGAGATATGTTATTGGTGGGATAGCGATTGGCTATGGAGATAACTTATCCTGAAATTAAATTTAATTAAATATTATAAATGTTCTATTTTTTATAAAATTTTAGTACAACTTTTTATGAGGTATTGATGTAATTTATCTCAAGAATGTATTTGTAAATTTTGTCCTAAATAAAAATTATACTTATAAGTATAATTACAATTTTATAAAATATACTTATATATAATTTTGTAAAATACAAAAAATATTTGTTTAACTAAACCTATTTTTAGAAAAGAAATATTGCATTTGTGGTCCCATGTGTTAGGAACTTTTTTTTTTAATTTAATCCTATTTAATTATGATTTTTTGATATTACATTCCGTAAGTTATATATTTTTGCATTTTTAGTCCCCACATACTTTTCTGTCCAATAACTAATAAAAAAGTCACAGAGCCGTTAGTTCAAACACGTGCTGAATTAACAGCCTTCTAACTTCTCTATTAGTTATTGGACGAAAAAATCATGTGAGGACTGAAAATGAGAAAATTTTTAACTTTTAGAATGTAATGTGAGAAAATTATAATAAATAGGACTGAATTAAAAATGACCCTAATTTATGGGACTAAAACTGTAATTTTCCCTTTAGAAAATATTGATGTATTTGTTGCATTTATTTTGAATATTCTAATCTTGAATTGTAACTCCTCCAAATTGAGTAGCATAAAATTTGTAACTAATGAAAGAAGTACCCAATGTATTTTGACAATATTACCCTTAGTATTTTTCATCCAAGTTTTCATGGAAAGGTACTGGATATAAATAAAGAATTTTCGAAGAGGGTGTAAGTGTAATATCAGAATTTTATTAAGAAAAAGTGCAACGTTTCATTTTCAGAGGAGGTCTTAGTGTAATTAATCTTTTTAAATTACAGAACAAGGCAAGACCTGTGCATTTTAATATTCGGGTCGTACGGACCAATTTGAGTTTGACTTCAACTCGATCATGTACGGACTCATGACGTCCTCACGTGAAATCATACAATTCGAGATATCGATATATACTAGCCGTCACGTTGATCTATGCACAACATTTGACACATTATACTCGCTAACGGCCTTCATACTCTCCGTGTTATGATTCTATTGACTGAAATATAATGGAGGGCTTGTGAGCGTGATTTTTACAGTTTCTTGCGTCACAAAAATACATTTTTAATAAAGTTGGTGGAAATCATTACATGTACAGTTAGTAGCTAAATTAGATGAAGTTTAAAGTGTTGACAACCATTACTTAACCAAATGAAGATGATTGGGGAAGAACTTAAAACGTATCACATGTCGGTTGGGACATCCTTTTATGACTGAACTCTTGCACCTTTCGCTAAGTATTCTGCTGCATGCCCCATCCACCATATACATTACGGATATGCAAAGCAAAAATTTAAGTATAGACTACAAATACAAAACCATTTTATAAAATACAAAAAAAATAAATAAATGGATTAAATGCAATTTACCCCTGTGATATGTGAAATAAACAAAAAAAAAAAATCTATAAAAAAAGATTTAGCAAATTACCTCTTTGTGTTTTGAAAAATAACGTAAATTAACATCTATCAACGGACTAGATAAGGGGTAATTTACTTTAATTTTTTAAATATAGGGGGTAATTTGCTATTTTTTTTTCTTACAGGGTTTTTTTTTGGCTCGATCGCATATATCAGTAGGGCGAATTGCATTTTTCCCGTAAATAAATTGAACCAACTTATATAAGGAAGTAAATTTGTTTTATTTTAAAAAATATAGAAAGATAAATTATTGTATTTTAAATAATTTGCTTATTTATAATATTATAGGAATTTGCTTCTATTTTTTACATAAAAAGTAATTAAGCAAGGTAGTTATGTGGATTTATTTTTGTGAATATGTATTTATTTGGTTGCAAGGTAGTTAAATTACGTGCCACACTACAAACAATATAACATTTATTCGATTATGATTAATTATTATAATTAATAAATAATCATTGATCATGGTCACGTAACGGTTGTTTGCCGTAATTTTTGCGAGAGTGACTAAAATATTTATCTTGGCAAATGTTTTATCATGGCTCTTACATTGACAAATAATTTTTTCATGATGGAAAAATTAGTTTATTGCATCGTTTTATTTTTAGGCGTGATTGATAATAGTTATTTACCACGATTTTTAGCCAGAGAGATTAACATTGTAGCTGAGAGTAATTCTTTTTTTGGTGCCAAAATGCGTGGACTGGATTTTCTATTCCAAATAATGTTTCATATTTTATTCTATTTAATAAATTTTCTTTAAATAAAATAAATATCATAATTTTTATATACATAATTCGTATGTAATTATATAAAATAAAAAATATAACATAATTTGAAATAAAAAATTTAATTTGCAAAATGTGATAAATCTTCGACCTGCCTTATTCTAGAGTAAGATATGGGTCGGGTCGGGTACTTTGGATTTCGGGTTTTATACCGATTTTTTTTTTTTTTTTGTTAATTTAAATTTGAAGAAAAGTAGAAGCATCAAATATATATTTAAAAGCATGTATTTCTTTTGAAAATTTTATGCTTATAAATTGTAATTTGTATGCATGGAGCGACTTTATTTTTAAAAATATTATTAAAAAATTTATTGTAAATTATGATATCAATTTATTAAGTTAAAAATAGTATAATATCACAATTAATTCAAATTAATAAATAAAATAATCCAATTCGTAATACTAATAACTTGATAAGTAGATCAACCAACTCACATATCATTCTCTTTTTTGTTTTATTATTTTATTAGTAGCAACAAATAATTCTATTTTCTTTTTTATTTTTTATTATTTTTAATTAGAGTCGGGTACTCGATTAATCCGATCGGGTATTTATCTCCCAATAACCGACCCGTTCTATTCAAAATCGGGTTTCAGCAACCCGAAATCTAAAAATTATAAAATTTACCTGATTCGATTTACTCAAACTCGTTCGAATTGGATCGAGACTCGAACAACCCGATCCGAACGCCCACCTCTATTCTCTAGAAGAGGCAATCTTATGAAACAAGGTTCAAACAGCCTTCCTTGCATCAAAAAAGAATTCCATGAATGGAAAGGAGGAAAATAATAATTGTAAAGACGTGAATACGTTATATTCAAAGCAAAGCAATTGTTTTGCAAGCATGGGTAGGCTTCCGCATGTTTGGTGCCTTTTTCTATGTGTTAGTGTCTACTTTTTTTTATTACAATATTGGACCATGAACTTAAATATATTTTTGATCCTCTAATTTTTTATACTTTAATATTTTTATTTTTTATTTATTTAAGGTTGAAAAATACTCCTGTAATTTTTTCGTATTTCTAGATTCTGGTCTTTTTGGCGTCGGAGTTTGTAAAAAGTTGTCAAAATAAATTATGTGCTCCTTGTGTTTTGATATATTTATCCTTTATCTTTCTAGGACTTGTAAAAGAGTCCTGTAACTTTATGATATTTCAGCAATTTTGGTTCTTGCGATGCTAGATTTTTGCAAAAATTGCCTGGAATAAATCGTGTGTTATGTAATTTTTTCTTTATTTTTGTCTGTGTTGACAAAAGTGAACCAATCAGAACAAAAGCGTTTAATTAAAATGAATCACGTGAGGTGCACATGATTATTCCTTTGACTTTTGTAAACTCAAGCACCGAAAGGATTAAAATTGCAAAATGTCAAAAAGTTACAGGACTCTTTTATAATTTCTAAAAAGATAAAGGATAAAAATACAAAAGTATCAAAATTATAAAATCAGAAATATATTTAAGCGACGAAGTAGGGGTGAGGAGCATTTGTTTGAGCCCACGAGTTTTTTTTCCCTATTGAGGAGAGGTGGTGTTAACTCAATCAAATATTTATTCACGGATCATAAATTAAACTTTTTATGTTTCTTTCCCAATGTTTACTAAAAAAAATTATACCAATGGATAGAAAAATCATAAAGGGGAGAAAATTTATTGGTAAATAATAACGAATTTAGAAAGGGGTAAGGAATTTAAGTTCTTATAATTTCAAAAGTAAGATTAGAAACAAAATATTTTCTTATTACAATTAGAAAGGAACTTTTTAATATTGCAAAACTTCATAGCTGTCATGGCAAAAGAGTTTAAAAGCTTCCTATTTTACTAACAAAAGATTTGGCTAATATAGTTTCTAACTAAATAAACAACATAAAAAAAGATATTGTTGTTAATCACATTATTTCTTGTAGTGATTGTTATAAAGATATTGTTTTATTTTATTTTTTTTGTGAAAAGATCAATTTCATAAATGAAGGATACCACGTGGAATTGCTCAAATTTTGATATTAGGAATATAATTACCTCCTAATGTGAAATTATTTACTAGATCTGGTGTCTTGAATAATAATTAGAAACTTGCTTTTAATTTTTTTAATTATAAGGATTTTATTAAAATTCTGAGGTCACATAGTCAGTCGTTGGTCGCATCGGGTTGTGTTCATGGTAGCCTGATTAGGAGGACCGGATCCAACCTGTATATTTACCCGGACAAGTGGAGTCACATGAGGATGCTTAGTCATTGCATGAATAGTCCAGGTGACGACACACGTCAGGTGGTGGAGTCCATGTATGTCCTATAAATACTCCCAGCCACGGAGAGAAGAGATATCTTCACTTTTATCATTTTAATCACAAACCTAGCTCGCATCATTTTCTTTCGACCTCACCTGACTTAAGCATTAGAGTGTCGTCGTTGGGGACGAACCCGACTAGTTTCACTTGTCTTATCCTCAGGTTTTATCAGATTTGGGGAGGTGACATGGGTAAGATCGTGGTCATTGATCGTGATCGCACGTAAACGAGCCGGATCAGATTGGGAGGTTAAGCGTAATTGGTGAAGTTGAGGAAGATCATGAGTTTGAAATTTTACAATATGTGTGGAATGTTGTTTTACTGTATAATAGTGCTATATACGTGAGATGTTGTATAGTAGTGCTATATACGTGAGATGTTGTATAGTAGTGCTATATACGTAAGATATTATTCTATTGCATAGCATGTTGATGTTTAAATTTCATTTATCTGATTTTGTTAATTAGGATATGATTATTGTAATTATTTTTGTTAGTTATTGATATTTGACGGAAATAATTTTAGTTGAGTTATTTCAAAAAAAAAAAAAGTTATAGGGGAAGTGATTGTAGTTCTCTTAAAATTGAAATTGGCAATAAAATACAACAATTAAGAAGAAAAAACCTCATACATTCAAGGCAAATTTCATCGAAAATTACAAAATAATATATTCATATAAATAATATTATTTTGTTTGCAGTCGCATTTATATATAAATAAAACTATATATGAGGAAGGAATTTACTAATAGTTAATATATATATATATATTATATCTAAATATATAGAATGAATATTTTAAACAAGAGTATGTATACAATATATAAATATTTTATATACTGTTGTATTGATAAAAATACTTGTATCTATAAAAATAATAAAAACATAACTATTTAATGAAATAATATTAAAATATCGTTTACGTAATGAAGAAATGATTAATATAACTTAATCTATATAATTAATAATAAGGAAGAAAAATACTAATACATCTACATATTTGTTAGTTTGATAAATTTTAATGTCTTAGATATTATAAGTAAGTGAACCATGTTTCATAAAAAAAAATGGGAAAAGTATTATTTTAGTCCGCTAAATATGCCTAATTTTAATTTTAGTTTAATAACTATGTCAATTTTTGTTTAGGTCCAGTAACTTACGAAATTGCTTACTTTTAGTCCTCTGGCAGATTTTCGGACAATTTTACCCCTATGCAACTTTTGAAATGCAATTTTAGTCCATATGCACTCATAGGGGTAAAATTGTCCGAAAATCTGTCAGATGATTAAAAGTAAGTAATTTCGTAAGTTACTGGATCTAAATAAAAATGGACATAACTATCGAATTAAAATGAAAATTAGGCATACTTAGCGGACTAAAATAATACTTTTCCCTAAAAAAATATACAAACATCTAAATATTTGTCTAACTTTAAGTGCGTTTAGATAATTATGGAATTTTTTATTTTCATGCAAAATATCAATAGATAAAAAATAAAAATTAAATCCATTAGCCAATTACATGTAATATATATTATATTTTTCTTCAACAACAATGTTATATATATGTAATATTAAATATTTAAATAAAATGAATTACATTATGAGTCCATTGTACGTAATATATTATTGTTTTGATATATTAAGCTCATAATGGTTGTTTTTTTGTGTATTTATTGAAGACAACTATGGATAAAGAAGCAAGCTGGAGCTCAAACTAGATTGAAGAAGAAGACGATGAATAATGTCATTTGAGCTTGAAAGTGCTGTTGAGCAAATGCGATAACGTTTTCTTAATTAGTTAACTTGTACTTACGCTTTTATTTCCTTTTAGTGTAAATACGACTCTTTTAGTCATTAACAATTTTCAATTGGTTTGGATAGTTGTTAGCCGTTAAGTATGGTTTAATTGCCAATCTCTTGTATAAAAGGATGATCACAGTACTTCTTCAAGTGAATATAGATACAGAAATGTTGTTGCTTCCTTTCCTTAATTCTCTTGATTCTTGACCTGGTATCAGAGCCATTTATTGGTTCTTCAAGCTTTCTTGAAATCCCTTCAATTTTACGCATCATTTAACAAAATCATAACAATGACAGAATCAGAAAGCAAGATGCACAAACAAAAAAGAATGGCTGAAAATCCACTTTATGAAGCTACAGATATTAGAGAATCGAGAAATGTGGTCGATCTCTACTCTTTTAAATGGGAATAATTACTTGTCTTGGAGTCAATCCATACGAATAGCGCTGGGAGCAAAGATGAAACTTGATTTCATAATGGGAAGAGCATAAAACCGCAAGAAGACTCAGAAGAATATGAGTAGTGGGTAAGAAATGACTATTTGGTCACTTCATGGATACTAAATTCCATTTACAAAGATATTGTGGAAAATTTCTTATACATTAATTTAGCAAGAGAATTATGACTTGAGTTGGAAACACATTTGGTGAGAGTAGTGGCTCAATGATTTACCAGGTTCAAAAGAAAATTACAACCATCTCACAAGAAAATCTATCTGTGTCTGCATATTATGCAAAGTTAAAAGAATTATGGGACAAACTTACCTGGCTCAAGCCAATGCCACAATGTGAATCTAAAGCATCTAAGAATTTTGCAGAAATAAATCTCTCAACTCAACTTATACAATTCTTGATGGAATTGCATGATAGTTTTTACCATGTAAGAAATCAAATCTTGTTAATGGAGCCTTTACCAAGTGTTAATAAAGCATATTCTATGGCTTTAAGAGTTGAGAAGCAGAGGGAAATTAATACTGAGATCACTAGTTCAACACAAAATATGGTAATGCAAGTCAAAGATGGTAGAAGAAACTTTGGCTTTATGCTAAGAATCCCACAGAAGAAAATAACACAAGCAGAAAAACAAAATATGGTTTGTGATGAATGTGTGAAGACAGGGCACTTGAAGAATACATGCTTTAAAATTCATGGCTATCCTGAGTGGTACAAAGCCTTGGTTGAAAAAAAAAAAAAAGGCCACAATCTAACAGTAGTCAAGTCTTGAATGCTAGAGAAGTGGAGAAGCATGTGGCTGCTACAGTACGAGTTCAACAAGAAAATGATATCAAAATTGATCAGGGTGGAGCTGCAGAAATTGATAACAGAAAAGGGACACATACAGGTTAATACACAAACAGTTTTTTTTATCAATTTTTAGGTAAATCTCCACTAACTAAATTCTGCTATGAGCTAAGTATACATGTTTGGATTGTTGATAGTGGTGCATCCACACATATGTGTAAGGATAGAAATCTTTTTGATTCTTTAACTAAGACTATGACAAATTCTTATATTTATCTAGTTGATGGATCAAGAAAGCTTGTTGAAAGAACTGGAAATATCACATTATCTAACAAACTTAAACTTACAGAAGTACTTCATTTGCCTGAGCTTAAATACAACTTATTGTCTGTTAACAAGCTGTGATACCTCTCTTGTTTCCTTTGTTCTTTCTGACTTCTGTTGCACATTCCAGGACCTCAAGACTAAGGAAACTCTTGCTGTAGGAAAAGTTATAGGAAGGTTATACTTTTTTTATGAAGCATCCTTCTAGATAGAAATAGCTAAATCTTTTGAACGTGAATCTAATCCTCATTTTTGTCATTATGCTGTTAATGCTCTGGATGTGTGCCATAAAAGATTGGGATACTCGTCTCAGAATGTACTTTCACATATTTCTTTGTTCAGAAATAATCAGAATAAAATCAACGGTTGTGATATACGTCCATTGGCTAAGCAACAAAAGCTTTCCTTTTAACTTAAGTGAATCTGTTTCTGAAGCTTTCTTTGACCTTGTGCACATAGACATTTGGGGACCCTATAATTAACAATCCTTCCAATTGTGCTTGTAGTTAAAATTTTTGGATGACTACAGCAAATGTACCTGGACATTTCTCATGAAACAAAAGGCTGATGCAGTTCCTTTGCTTATATCATTTCATAAGATGATTGTTACTCAGTTTGGTAAAAATATCAAAGTTATAAGAACAGATAATGGTAGTAAAGTTCTGAGTAAGGAATACCAAGTTTTTCTAAGAAGTGAAGGGATCATTCATCATAAAACATGTGTTTATACACCCCAACAAAATGGAATAGTGGAGAGAAAACACAAGCATCTCCTACAAGTTGCAAGGGCACTCATGTTTCAATCATCTCTTTCAAAGATATTTTGGACTAAGGCTATTCTTGCAGCCACTTACATCATTAACAGGCTGCCTACTTCAACTCTTCATTGGCATACTCCCTATGAAAAACTACATTAACAAACTAGTTGATGATAAACATATGAAAGTTTTTCGAAATCTTTGTTTTGCTGTCAACACTTGACCTTTTAAATCCAAGTTTGATCCAAGAGCATCCAAGTGTGTCTTTCTTCGCTATGTACATGGACAAAAGGGATATGAACTATTTGATATTGGGAAGAAAACCACATTGATAAGTAGAGATATAATATTTCATGAAGATATTTTTCCTTACAAAGGAGAACAAATTGATCCTATTACATGCTCGATTCCTTTGCCTTTAAATACTTCAGATGATGAATTTATTAATGTTTCGACCGTGTTTCGAGCTCTACAAATTCTTTCAACATCTTGATCTACCTAGCCTTCATCCTATCAAGTATTAGAATAAAGGAAACAACTAGATGTGTAAACGAGCAGAGCTCAAGTCGAGTTCGCATAAACATTTTGTCAAGCTCGAACTTTTTTAATTATAATTAATATAAAAATATTTATTTATTATGTTAGATTGACAAGACAAAATTATTTTTTTAACAAAAATACACTCTTAATTTTCTTAAACTATTAGATAATTTAAATAATTAATAATTAATATAAAATGGAAAATATATAGTAATAATAATAAACTTATAAGTAGTTGATTAAGCTTATGTTTGTGTAGAGATTAAATATATAAATAAAAATATCATATTTTATTATTAGCCAAACTTAACATATGGCATATTACTTAATAATTATAATATGTGGTTAATTTAAAATATAAATTTGATATAATATTGAATATTAAGTTAAATATATAAAAAAATTTAAAATAAAAAAATATAAAAAATAAAGAAAAATTTTAAAAGCTCGTGAATTTATAAACAGAATATTTCGAGCTTGTACTTGAAAAACTAGAGCTCGAGTCAAGCTCTTAGTCAAAACGGCTCGACTCGCATGTGACCTAAATACCCTCAAATTTAGAAGTTTCGAACAACAGGGTAGTAGAATTTCGTTAAAAAAGGAGGGCACCCCTGCAAATATCATATAAATATGAGCTCACCTAGGTATTCTCCCGGATCCAGATTCCCGTTCCTCCTGTGCAACTCTCTGTCCCTTGACATTGAATCAGCTGCCTTGACCATTCAGTACTCGTACTAATGAGTCAATTGGAAGAGGGAGAGACTGAAAGGTGTCTTAAGAATGGAGAGTCAGCGCCCAGTTCCAATGTGGATGTGCAGTCCGAAGCTGCTAACGTCTCCGCAAGCAAATCATTTTTTAAGCAAAATCTAGTGGAACAAGTATATTTCCATGCCTTCGTTTTCTTTTGTCATTTGAAATTAATTTCTCTTTTGTTTCATTTACATATTGGGTTTGAGGGAAGGGATTGTTTCGTGCTTGCGGCGCAGTGTGCTTCTTGTTTACTATGATGGGGGGTTTAATGAAGCAGAAAAACGCCAAGAGGAAGAGTGATATGACTCTAGAAGAAATGTACAACGGCCAACATGGTTTTGAAGATGACGAGGATGATGACAGTGACTGGGAGCCCTCTGCTCTACCGGACCATCATGTGGTCGAGGTCCCGAAGTGGTTTTGCCTCAATTGCACTATGGTTAACATTGGGGATGACTTACATTGCGATGTAGGCATTCGTTTTCTGAATACTTACTTCTATTTTAGGGAATTTCTTTTCAGTTTTCCTTCTTACTAATAAGCAGCTGTCTCTTTGCCGTACTTTTTTCAGGTATGTGGTGAACATAGGGAATCTGGAATCCTAAAGCGTGGCCATTTGGCTTCTCCCTTTTATGGAGCAGAAGGTCTCACTGAAGATGATGCACATGCAGCTGATGGACTCCAAGGTTTAAGTTTATTCGGCTGATGGCCTTTCTGCAATCTATCATAATTTTTCCTTGTGTATCCCTTCAACTTCTTAGTGTTGTTTCCAATGATGAAAAATAGATGGTCTAGATTTTTACAACATCATACTGACAAAAAGAAAAAGAAGTTCACAAACGTTATTCCCAATGTTTTTCGAGATGTGCGGAAGTTGAGATTGTTGCTTGAGAGACTGATGGTGCAAAGAGTTCATGCAGAAATACAACTCTTGCTTGTTACATTGACATTTGAAACTGCGAATAGCTAGCTGAATGAATTTTCTCATTTACATGCTAATCTGTATCATTTGAGACTGCTTTCGTGATGCACATGGTATCCTATTACTACCTGCATGCCATCTCTTCCCTAGAATAAGATTTTGACGCGTACCAGGGATCTCAAGAACATTATCTTCTGCAATAATGGTCCCAAAGTTTAAGTTTGATTCATTGAGAATGGAGGAAGAGAGAAAAGAACATTTTCCTATACTTAAATATATATTTTTATATTCGTTTAGTTTGTAAAAGTATATAAACATCAAGACAAAATTAGAGAAAGACAGACTTTTTGCCTTTGACGTTATTCCTTTGTGATTTGTTGTTGTATCCTATTCTCCATCTACATAATTAGGTTGAGGTTCCTTCAATCACATTAGCTCTTTAAATCTCTTCTTGGCCCAATACAGGTGTAAAGAAAGCGCTTGAGGTGGTACTTCATTCTTTTCCCATCATGAAGAAGCATATGAATACCCCATTATCTCCAAAAACCTACTTCTTCGATTTACTCACCTCAACCAAGCCTTGGTTAAACTAAGACATGTCATATTTCTGGAATGTCATGCATTAATTGTAATAAACTGTGCATAGAGATTTCTGATTTCCACATGGGGTTGGCAAGAGGATTAGACTGACTTATGAGTTGGTGCAATAAACCTCCTTGTCACTTGTTTAATCATTTTTTCTAAAGTACAAATGTGAAGAAGTAGCTAGGTGATGCATATTGTGCCTGAATCTTGCCTGTGGGCCCGAAACGAGGGGCTGGTGTTATCTAGGTTGTGGAATGAATCATGTAAAGAAAAGACTTTTCCACAATATGGATTGGGAAGCTACTTTCTGGGAAGCAAGCAGTTGTGCTTCTAAGAATTTGCTGCCTAACAGACTAGCTCGAATATATACTTATGCCGGAGGGAAAAGAGTAAATTGAAGAGTTAGTTTTGCTTCTAAGTTGATTATATTTAATACTGACATAAACAGTACTTCATATTGTTGCATAGCCACTCTTTTTGTAGGCTAATAATTTTATTGGCAGAACAGAAGTAAGCCTTTCTCTTCATTAGAATTTATCTTATTTTCCATGTAGCTACTTCATTTTCTTACTGCTACCTTGCCCAGAAATTGTTAAATTTTTTTCATATGCATGTCTTAGGTAAAATGTGATAAATCCATCTCTTTCTATTATTTTATCGCTTAGACAACATAGCTTATAAATTAAAAAAATGAGCTGTATTTCCGTGTTCTTTTTATTCAAATTGGTGGATACCCTCGTCCTTAGTGGTTCAAATAAATTAACATTTGTTTTCCTTTCGAACATGTATAGGTCCTAGCTTACAAAGTTTTCCATCAGACAATGCTACTGCCATAGGATTTGATGAGAGAATGCTGCTTCATGAAGAAGTACGGTAGTTCTGACCAACATTTACTTAGTAATTGTCTTTCACATTACCCCAATATCTTTTAAGTTTTACATCTATCTACCAGCAGTTGAGATATAAATTAAATAATTTGCCTTTATCACTGTCCCCCATTTTGATCTAAATGAATTTAATTGATTTGACACTAGCTTCGTATCCATGTGTTCTGGTCATTTAGTGATTTTTTTTTCCAACTATTACGGATGACTAATCCCACATGAAGATGGTTCCATTTTATTGATTATTATTCATTTTCCCTGGGGTGCATAGTTAATTAGATAGTTTAGAAGTTCCTGGCTACTTTTTGGCAGAGCTAAGCTACTTTCTGTTGTTTATTTGGATGGAAAAGGTTGTCATGAAGTCTCATCCCCATCCAGAAAGACCTGACCGTATTCGAGCCATTGCTGCTAGCCTTGCAGCTGCAGGTTTGTGCGACAGTTACTCCTATCTACAGTTAAACCATCATCCATCTTAACACAGAAGAGAGTGTTGCTGCGATTGTTGTATTATTAACATGCATCTGTTATTTATTTCTTTTGGCAAGTGAGTGACACGAAACTGGGGCGTCTTCTTAAAACATGTTAGGTATATTTCCAGGAAGGTGCTATCCAATCTCAGCCAGAGAAATTACACGAGAAGAACTCCTGATGGTAAGATAACTAGACCAAGTGCTGTTTCAGTGAAGTTAATTTCTGTCACAATCATATTCAGTATTCTGTGATTCCATAATGGTATATGCTTAAAGTTTCTCACTCTAACTTTAAAATAGTGATTTCTTGTCTTCTTGGAACAGATGTTATGGCTCTTCCAATAATATATATTTCCTTTTTGAGATCTTAGGTCCACTCTGTCGAGAATATTGAAGCTGTTGAACTTACAAGCCATGTTCTTTCTAGGTATGCCAAACTGTTCAATCTTCCCCTTCCCATGCCTTTATAGACTAATTGTTTAATATAGTCCAGGTTTTGATGTATGCTGCTTTATCCATAATGGTTTGAATGGACCATGTATGATACGCTTGACATGACATTTTTGTAGATAAAAGATGCCATTAGGCTTATATGTCTCACGCGTCATGAACCGATACCATCATCTCAAACTCTTTCATGGTAAAATGAAATCTAGTCTGTTTTGTCCATGTTTGCAGCTATTTCACACCTGATACATATGCGAATCAGTATTCAGCAAGCGCTGCAAGGCTTGCTGCTGGTTTATGTTTTGATCTTGCTGCAGCTATATGTTCTGGAAGTGCCAAAAATGGTTTTGCTTTGGTAAGAAAACAATATAAGTATTTAAGGATTTTCTTTTGAGCATTGCTTTGAGATAGACAAAATCTATAGTAATAGGTGGGTAGAAGAATATTTATAAACTCATTCTTCCCCTCCATCCGCAATGAGTCAGGTTCGTCCTCCTGGTCATCATGCTGGTGTAAGACAGGCCATGGGTTTTTGCCTTCACAACAATGCAGCTGTTGCTGCATCAGCAGCTCAGATTGCAGGAGCTAAGAAGGTCTTGATCATTGACTGGGTAAGTACTTCAACTTTCCTGTGTGAAATATCTTCATAAATTGAGCTTGTCCTTACTAATTATTGTTACGTATTGCTCTCAGGATGTACATCATGGCAATGGTACACAAGAAATATTTGAGAAAAATAAATCGGTGCGCCCTCATTGTGATCTTTTGGCTTTGTTGATACCTTTCCACAATTTTAAATTCAATTAGCTATATTACTAGCTGAAGCGAAGATGCATTGAACTCAAACTCTCATGGAGTGACAAGTTTTGACCGCATTAATTTCTTGCCTAGTTCACGGTTTTTTAGTATTGCCCAGTAAGTTTTAGTTGATCATATTTCAGACTTTTTTTGGCTTGAAGGAGTCTAAATTTGACTTGTTTGAAGTGCCGTAGTTCTATTTGGACACCACGTGAGCATTTAAATCAATGGTATCTTACACAGGAATAGAGAAATTTTATTACGACAGATGTGAATTGGCACCTATGTTGGTACATCCTGCTTTCAATTGGTTGGCCTTTCCAAAAATTCAAGTGCAATTACTTCCTCAGCTCGAACTGTCTGCCAAACTAGTAGTGCATCCTCTGGTGGTCTGAAAGAAAATAGTTAATATGAAGTTGTTTACTGGAAAACATGGTGTTAATGAATACATGATATTCTCATTACTTACACCTAGAAAAATTGCAAAAACAGAATCTATATACATCTCTATTTATAGGAATGAAAGAACACTATACCTCCTCAGTAGATGTTTGTTCTGGATTTGTTGAAATGTGTTGAAGTCTGTATGAGCATTGCTTAAAGCAAATTCTTGGTTACCTTTTTCTATCTTGCCAATGACAATTATTAAAATAGATTAAATTTTTCTATAGTTGTAAAGTTCTCATTAACTGCAGCAGAGTCCCAACCAAAGGTTGACTGATATCTGTTGTCCAATTGGATATAAAAAGTTTCTAGGTCTATGATTGCAAGTGTGGTGATATTTAATGAACATGGTATGCTGATGGTGCTATAAATAGAAAGATGGAATTCATGAAATCACCAGAATCAGCAATGTAATTGACAAGAAAAAGAAAAGGTTTATTTCCTTGGCGAGAATATAAAGTATCTTAAGATTCAGATAGGGTGGTCTTTTAATAATGTTGAGGAGTCTCTTCTCATCTAATTGTATAAACCTGCCTGTGAAAGAATTTGGATGTAATCAATTAGCTCGATCTCCTGAGGCTAATCCATTCCAACCAAATAAGGCAACAGATACATTAAGTGGCGTTGTGATTCCAATGGAAGTAATTCAATTTGGAAGTTTAGGAACTCCTTTTAGCCCTTCTGAAGACAGTCATTGTCCCATAAAGAACAGTATGCATTAATTAGTTGTTAGGTTTAAGGTGCTCTAGGCTTCGGGTCAGATTTCCAGGAACCTTCATGGGTCTTAAGTTAGGATCCCCATTGAGTTTTATTTGGAGGCGTCAGACATAGAGCATTAGAGTCAGAATTAATTAATAATTTGTTTTTCCTAGTTAAGTTTCCCAGTCCTTGTGCTTGTAGGATAAATTGTACAATGTCTATATACTTTCAATCTTATTTCTTGAGGTTGACTGTTGATCATTGCTGAGAATGGATAGTGCGTTTCATGTTGAATTGTTTCATCGTTTTTGAGGGTAAACTCTTCGTCTATCTTCTTTCTGTTTCATTTTTGCTTTCCTATCATCTTCCTTTCTTATTTTACCTTGATTTATCTTTAATACTGTTATAAATTTTTATTATCATGATTTCACTATGCTATAAAGCGTAATCCCATATTGCGGTCAAGCTAAAGCACCCTAACATCTAAAACTTACTCTTCACCTGACAGTTCACAGCAGTAAAACAAGTACAGCCTGCGCTTCCTATGCCATTATGATGCCAAATGCTCAAATGTTGCTTATTTACAAGAACAATGTCATAGCAGTAAAATAAATACAGCCTGCATATCCTATGCCATTATGATGCTAACTACTCAAATGTTTCTTATTTACAAGAACTATGCCATAAGTAATGAGCTGCATTGTTATTTTCTGTTTTCCTTTATGTAATTCTTCTAGTTCTGTAGTACAGAAATTTTTATGTTTGATAATTTAAATAATTTTGTAGGTTTTGTATGTATCCTTGCATAGACATGAGGGTGGAAAGTTTTATCCGGGTACCGGATCTGCTTATGAGGTAGTTTACCCTGTCTTCTAGCTTTTTTGAGCATGTTTGTTTCCATGTTTATATACAATGTGTAATGTAGGGATGGCAGAAGTGCGGGTATTGGGTGGTTTGGCAAAACTGAGACCCACCTCTTCTTACTCTTTACTAATGGGAGCCCCGAAGTGACTCGCATTTTCTCCTAGTAAAGCCCAGTGGATCCAACTTGCTTGTTGGACCTGTGTCTACAAATTCATTCCAATCTTATAAATAATCCAAATCTTTCAAAGTAAAACCTGAATTAATATTAAAGTTCTTTCAGATCAGAAGTCAGTCAGTGGTTCTTGCTTCACCATCCCTAAAGAACAGTTTCTGTTATCAATGAACAAACGTAATTCTCTCTAGTTAATGCTTGGGGAAAGACACTGCCATGGTTGCACAGGAAATGCTCTTTTCTCGACAGCACAGAAAGCTTGGCGTACAAGTCATTGCTACTCCGAGAACTTTAAGAAGAAAACTGGGTTAAGCTCCCGGTGAATCGATGCCCTTGAGACCATTCATTAGCCTAGGATTCCGTGTCTACTGATCAAGCTTGCTCCCCAGCTGTATGAGAGGTGGCTTATCAGTGTTAAACTGGACCCACACGAGTATTAAAACAATTTCTTGGCAGACAGCTGCCACTGAGTTTGCAGAGGCAGACTGGAGAGAATGTAAACCCTAAAACTGATGTATTTATATACCGTCCCACTATCAGGGGCTGGTTTGCAATACCTCATAACCAGTCCTGAGCACACCAGATATCAAAAACCAAAAGCTGTAGCCTGTAGCTTGCCTCATAAACTGTTTAATTAGGTGAGGGGTTTCCTGTTGGAGGCCCCATTGCTATCCCTGTTTGATCTTGTTTGTGCACATCTGACAAGTGTCCTCTGTAGCACGGCATCTAGCCCAAATATCTCGGTATCCCAATCTCTTATTACATATATCTGCTTGATGTGTCAATTGTCGATCACGTGGCTAATAAGTTCTACTTCTGTAATTTTCCTTAAAAAATTGTTTGTAGTCAGTTGAATATTGAAGTTATTTGGTCACAGTATACATCCTGGAGGTCAACAGCAACAAAAGAAGGAAATCATTCTGCAATTAACATTAAGCCTAATCTTTACCTTGTGTGTATGAGGAAAGGACTTGAAGTGTTCTATCAAACTCTCATCCTGATTCAAATTCATTGTCATCTACTGCTCTATGCTTTTGTTTCTTAAGCATACCCTATCCCGCTGGATCTTTGCTTTAGCTAACAGACAAGAAAGAGCTTGTGGCTAAACTTTGATTCATGCTTTCAAGATATTCTTGTTTCTAGCTCCTAGTACATGGCCAGGAAAGTGAGCATTATCTTTTGTAGCTTGAAAATGTGAAAATTGGCATGAAAAATGATTGAATAAATAGGATTATCTAAAAGTTGTTTTGATTGTGTGAATCCTTGAATCTCAACAACCTTATCCAAGCAAATCTTTGTCTCCTTCGAGTAACGGAATGGATTCAATTTCATGTTGGCAAAATGGAGTCTGATGTAGCTGTCTATGTGTGCATGCATGTGGACTTGGCTAGTATCAAATTCTTTACTTTAAACGTATTTGGCACTTGGCTATATCAAGGTTTCTACTTTTCTGTACTTTTCTTCAACACTTATTGTATTTTTCTGATCCTTCAGCAATCGAGACATTTCTAATATTACTTTTACAGATTGGCGTGATGGGTGCAGAAGGATATTGTGTAAACGTTCCTTGGAGTTGTGGAGGAGTTGGTGACAACGACTATGTTTTTGCATTTCAGCAAGTTGTGCTTCCTATAGGTCATGAAATTTTTATACCCCTTTTGTAGTTATAAAATAGTCTGCCCGATGATCCTGTTTAGTGTTGGACCTTTCAATATTATGTTGTATCATCCCAGGATGACCAAATTAAATTTGCATAAATAATTTTCTTTGATCCGATTAAGGGTGTAGCTCTGATTTGGTGGTCAGTTTTCAGAGACCTCTTGGCCTTATTAATTTGGTGTTTTTGAGAAAGAAATAGAAATGAACTTTTCTGGTGGTCCCAATTTATGGAGTATGAAAGAATAAAAACAATTAAGGAAATTGTTGGAGCATTTGGTTTCATTTTCATTTCCAATTTTTAATTTTTAAGTGGAACCACTTGTTTTGTTTTTATGTGAACTTTTCTTTGTGGAAACAGGGATGTGTTTTGATTAGGGGATGGGTAGAATTTATTTATTTATTTTTAATATCAAGTCAGTGTTTTTGACTTGATTAAAGATCCATAGTTGTATTTTTTATTGTTTTAGGGTTGTGTAGTGTCATGTAATGCATTATTCAATGTATATGTTATTTCATTAAGTTAATAATTGCTGTATTTATGTATGTATTTATGCATGTTTGTGTGCCTGTACATATAAAAGTAGTGAGTATGGTGAGAATATGTTTAAATGCTTTCAGCTGAAAATGCATAAAAACCAAAATATTTTCTTATTTTTAAGCAGATGGAAATTGAAAAGTAGAAATGAAAATGAAAACAAACAAGTTCTCAACGAGATGTAATGAAGGGTGTCGCAGTCAGGGTAGTAATTTCATGTCAGGTGGATTGCCACGGCATTGAAGAGTGGTGCTATGTTATTTTCTTTACCTGTTCGATTTTTTTTGGGTTTCCTCTCTTTCTACTCTCTTACATAAGGGGAAAAGATTGAAAGTTTTTGTCGTTTTTATTATGGCTGCACATCGGTTTTAATGCTGGAGGAAGTGGTGTTCTGGTGTTGATGGAGGTAGTTGGGTGAGGGGTTGTGGTGGATCTTAAGAAATGCAGATTCATGTCTATAGATATGAAACATGGTAATGGTGGTGCTAGTGGTTGGTCGGTGTGTTGATGATGGTGCCAAATTTTGGATTTCGAAAAGAAACTATAAATGCTGTTGTTGCCATCGCCAAGGTACAAAGGTGGAACTGTTGGGGTCTCATTCTGATGGTATTGATGATAGTAGATGTGGTGGCTGGTGGAGCTGCTGCTAGTGCAGCAGCTCAACAATTTATAAGTTGTGGACAACTATTCGGCGAATCTCATAAAAGGACTTACTTTCAGAGGTTTCCAGTAAATTTCTTGGAAAATGGAAAAAGTTAACCAAACTACTTCGAAACTTCTCCTACATATGGCTTTACTGTGCAAATCTTTCTCAAATACTTCTCTCAAGAACCAATTGAAAAGGGGGCCCTTCTAGTGGAAGTTTGGCTGTAGCTGCATTTACATTTACTTATCTTTTTATCTGGTCCTTGATGATTATATTTGTACTGGAGGTGAGAAAGATGATGAATCTGCTGGAGGAGGATTTATTTCGAACTTGAAATCATTGTGATGTTTTTATGCATTCTAAGTTGCTAATGCTTTCCAAGACTAAGAATCTGGTCTTTTATAGTCCCTACATGTTGCAAAACATGTTTTATTCGGAAGGTGTCATCAGCCTATTTTAGGTGAGAGTATTGGCTGCATTTGGACTTGTGTTTTTGGAAATTTCGTGAAACTTGGAGTTTGGGAAATGGATCAGGAAATGTGATGTATGGTTTTGTTTTGAGGAGACATTGTCTGTTCTGTTCATGTAAGTTCTTTTCCTGATTAGTGGTGCAACATCCACGTTTTTATTGTGAGATAATATTATTATATTAGTAATGATGGCAGATGTAAATATATATATTTTACTTGTCGTATAAAGATGCATATAAAAATGTACAATAGTTGGTGTATATATGTATACTGATTAGGGATTTCAATGTATTTTGGAGAAAGATGTTTGAAAAGTACTAAAATATGTTTGGTTTTGTTTTTGGGATGCCAAATTTTGATTTGGAAACAAAACCAAACATGTAGAGTGACCATCCTTTTTGTTGCATGTACCTTGGGAGTGGTAGTTAACATGCATAATTGCATGCTCTTGATGATTAACTTGTCTGTGCTGATGTCATAAGTTTTGATCTTATGCAGCTTCTGAGTTCGACCCAGATTTTACGATAATTTCTGCTGGATTTGATGCTGCAAGGGGTGACCCGCTTGGCTGCTGTGATGTATAGAATTATTTTTGCCATTTAAATTCTTATTCTTTTAATTATTTTTGGGTATACTCATACCTACAATTTGTAAGCTATTTGGTCCTTTAGGGTTGGAAATGGTTGTATTGTCAGCTAGTATTCGTTGTTGTTATTGTTGCATATCTCACTGCATTTCTATTTTTTCACTTATTTCCTGATCCTTTGTTTTTTCTTTCTTTTAGGTTACTCCTACCGGCTATGCACAGATGACCCATATGTGCAGTGCACTATCTGGTGGAAAGCTACTGGTTATCCTTGAGGGCGGGTTTGTTGCTTTTCCTGCAACTCCATCTCAATTAAATCAATTTTTCATGTGTTTTAACTTTTTTTCCCTCTTAGTTCTTTTGTTTCTTGTTTTATATCATCCTTATGTTCAACTTCTTTATTCTTGTCTGGGAATATCCTTCTTTTTCTTTATGGTTGCTCATAAAATTCCTGTTCTTAACAGGTATAATCTTCGATCAATATCATCCTCCGCTACAGCAGTTATTAAGGTAATTTATTTGTCAAGAGATATCTGCTTGGTGTTGATTTCTTGAGACCTTAAGAATTATGTATCTACTCTCTATTTATGTCATCAGTAGCCTATATCCCGATCTAAGCTGATTGGGTTGCTTACAACTGTGTATAAGTATGCTGTAACTCGCTTTTTCCAGGGATAGCACACTGGCCATTTTTGTTCCTTCCATCTGTCTCTGAATTTTTTTGTTTTTCCCTTTTGGAGTTAGAATTTCACACATTGTCAATTGGCTATCAGGTGACGGGGCCTATTAATTCTTACTGTGAATATGATGAATGATCATCTTTTGTCCTTTTGTAAGGCTGTTGAGAGAGTCAGCTGGACATGCTAGTGATTTGGTTCCCACATTTAACATAATCTTTGTGATTTGGGGAATGTTTTATACAAAGTCGTTACTGTTATGAATTGGCCTTGTGGTTGGTCTTGTGTTGTGAAAAATACTAACTGAAAAATGGTGTAATGCATGCTACTGTTATCAACAAATTCCTTGTATATAAAAGCATCTGATATGTATGACATGTTGATCCCAATGATTGGCCAAATTTGGCATCCAGTTTCCTAGATGGTATTGTTTAAAATGCAACCTAAAATATAGTCTTTTCTTTTCCTAGATAGATATTATGTTTGTTTTTGCTCCAGATAACTTTGCCTAAGTTGGGAAATAATTAAGCTCAACCCATTCGGTAAATTCTTTCCTAAACTTGTGCTCTGGGCCAATAAGATTGGTCTAATGTTCTTGCTTTAATTTTATGAAGTTGTTGAATTCTCTTCCTTTTCCTTATACAAGTTGTTAGACATACTGAACCTATGGGGTTTAGAGTGGTAAGGTAATGGGAAAATAGATCTCTAGTTTGTTAGGCTAGGAGTTTGTCCTGTTCTGTTTTCGGTCTTGTATTGGACAAAATTTATCACAGCAGGGTTGCCAAATATTATTTATTGTTTTCCATTACATCTGTGGGTTTATTAGATGCTCACTCATTTGGAACTAATACTTTTACTATTACAAGCTTTAAAGCACGTGATGTCTATAATTGGCACCATGGAGTGCCCGGTACTCACACAGACACAGACACTTGTCAGTTGACAGTCATAGCAGGATCTAAATCCAGTGTGAATTTGACAGTGTCCAAAATTTTGTTCCCACTCATGTTGAGTTTGCTGGCGAGTTTGGATACCATATTAGCCGTGTGAACAATTATTCTAAAATGATTTTGATCTACTTAAAATAGGTCTTGTTAGAAATGGAGAGTGAAAAAAACTGCGGAGTTGTGTCCTTCAAGGACCCAATATATATGAATAGGTTTTAGAGATAACTACAAATAAAATCAACCAGCTTATGTCTAAGAGGTAGGAGAAGATATATAAATTTACCTAAATCCTAACACCCGCTCAAGTTGGAGCATGTATATCAATCATGTCGAGCTTGTCACACAAGGTTTGAAATTGCTTTGCCCTAAAGTTATAGTGAAAATGTGTGCTCTTTGCTCTGAACGGAGTGCAGATGACTCATAACTGCCTCAGGAACAAAGGCAGTCGACTTTGACGTGCTTTGTTTTCCATGAAAAACCGGATTACTAGCAATGTGAATTGCTGCTTGATCACAACAATAGAAACAGGGTCATTATTTTCGAAACCCAAGTCTCCCAACAAATTCTTCAACCAGAAAATTTCACTAGCAGTATGAGCTATAGCCATGAACTTAGCTTCAACACTCGATCTAGCTATCGTAGTTTGTTTGTTTCTTGCTGCACCAATTCACGAATTTTTCGTCAACATATGTAAAATACCCAAAATCAGTTCCTATCATCTTTAGATCCCCGCACTAGAATAGGTCTCTATCTTAATATGCCCATATTCTATCAACAAACCTTATTGGAAAGCCGCCTTTATGTACTTCCAAATCCTAAGAGTCGCCCAATGAATAAGTCATTTCTTATCCATAAACAGACTAACTAGACTAACGGCAAAAGAGATGTTAGGTTTCGTCACAGTCAAATAGATCAGCTTACCTACAAGTTTCTATAATATATTCCACATGGTCACTATCATCCTTCCGTAAATCAGGACTGAACTCCATAGGTCTGTCCACGGGCTTAGTACCAAGCAAACCGACTTCCTGAAGGAGACTACAAGCATAATTTCTTTGGGACAAAGATATCCCATGCTTATGTGCAATTTCAATGCCGAAGAAGTATTTTGGTCTTCCCTTTTTGTTAGTATGTTTTGGTGTCTTCTATTCCTCCAATATCACTATCGTAATCAGAATGTCATCAACATACACTGCCAGGATAATCAGGTAACCTGACTCCCTAATTCGAACAAAAACTAAATGATCTGTGTCACACCGAGGAGAACCAAAGTCACCAATACACTGCTAGGATAATCAGGTAAGCTGACTTCCTAATTTGTACAAAAATTAAATGATCTGTGTGACACCGAGGAGAACCAAAGTCACCAATACACTGCTGTATTTTTCAGGCGACGCTCTAGAACATTTTTGCGGCTATAAATTGCTTTTAATTTGCAAATCATTTGAGTGTCCTACCTGAGCAACATACCCTGGAGGTTGATCCATGTATACCGTTTCACCCACATCCCGTATAAAAATGCATCTTCACATCCATGTGACACATAGTCCGCTAACAGCCAGAGAAAACAAGACTCAAGTGGAGTTGAGATGAGCAACCAGGGAAAAAAACCCTTTGGCAACCAATCGAGCCTTGTAACGACCAATAGCGCCATCAACATGATATTTAAGGGTGAAGCTGTTATCCGTTTACTGTGATGATCATGATGCTATTGATGATGCCAACACATGATCAATAATGAAAGAACCAAACATAGAAATGAACGCCATTTCATCTGTGAAGCTGTCATGAGACGAAAAATTTGAACCCCATTAACTCCTTTTCTAAAGGAGATATGGATTTGATCACTAGGTCTCAGGAGCGAAACGGTTTGTGACTCTGCATAGCAAGTTGAGCATGGTTGGTATATATTCCCCAATTCATTGGGGAGTGTTAAAATTAGAAGATTAGTAGGACCATGTTAGAATATTGTAATATTCATTCGTATTTTACGACAGTTATGTTTGGTAGGTAAATCATTACATTTTTTTTACCATACTTGTACTGGATTCTATTTCCCAGCTCTATATATTTGAGAATGGGATACTTCAGTAATGTACACTATAGTTCTCTATCCTCTGATAGGAAACAATAAATTGGATGTGGTGGCAGCTCCCTGAACAAGGCTGTGGCTCAAAAGATTCAAAAACAAAAAAAGAAATTCAGTAACTAAACTCGAAGGGGTTCAGATGCAGACATGAACATTTGGTGTCTTTTTCTTCTTTACCTCTTAAACCCTGGCTTTTCCGATCACTTTTTCCTCTTTCAATGAAAGGTCGCCATAAAGTTGCACAGCTAAATTTATAATGCTACATGAGAAGCAACAGGAAGATAGAGAAAAAAAACATAGTAAGAAGGTGTCAGTTGCAAGGTACCGGTGAAAGAGAGAAATTTGAAAGCTTTACAGAAATACACTATTACGGTTAAACTATTCTGTGCCTTATGTGGGTAAGTCAGTTTTTGGGGTTATGTGGGCCAAAGCGAAGTTGAATTAAAACAAAATCATACCCATGTGTTTCTGGTCGAGAGTCAAGACCATTTTCTTTTAGTTTTGATTTCGACATCTAATAATTTATAAAGACGTAATAGTGGTCCCAAATTGTGGGACCATGTAATATTCTATATGTTTGATGCACATGAAATTTGCCTGTAATTTCTTCTTCAATGGTTACACTTTATGTGGAACAACCACTGTCTTCCTTGTTATTTGGTTCAGTGAATCACAATTGGACGAGTGGGACTAAAAGTCCAACGCATACGCCAGACCTCGAATTTTGACCAATTTGGCATGTTGGATTGGATCTGAAAGGAAAGGAATCCTTGAAACACTCACCTGCTTAAGTACAGTTGTAGAAATTGGCTTTCTACTCTTGGTGGATGAACTTTCAATATTCTTAGCCTGAAAAGCCATTGCAAACTGTAAATTATATGCCTTTCAATCCATGATACAATAGAAGTCAAGTATGATTCTTTTAATTGTTAACTTATATGATTAATCTTGTCTGCTTGTGCGAGGTCGTGTCACATATGCACGTAGCTGTGTTTTATTTTTGATAACGGAAGTTAGTTATTGTGTCATGTACAGTATCTGCCATTCCCAAGGAAAGTTTTTCAGCATTAATGCTGCAAATGAGAAATAGTTATTAAATTGTTTCCATAGGAGATGTTGCTATGTAGTTATATGGTTCAACTGCTTGGATTTTACTCAACCCCTCATCTAGATGTGTATTTCACATACTTGTCCCTAATGTCATCCTCATTCACCTATGGTTAGTGGAATGACGTTTTTTTGTCTATGCTCTTTGCCCAATAATTCACTGCACCAGTTGAGATTCCTCCGTTTTCTCCTACTTCTGTTGAACTTTTACTTATATTATATTTTTTTAATGCCTCGGTATTTCCTCATTTTGTCCTCTGCTCATTCAGGTCTTACTTGGGGAAAGTCCAAGGCATGATGTGGAGCAAGTAATGCCCACTAAGGCTGGATTACGAACTGTTCTCGAAGTACTGAAAATTCAGTTAAACTATTGGCCATCGCTGGAATCCAGGTTTTTAAAGTTGCAGTCAGAATGGGGATGGTATGCCTTGCAGGAGAAAAGTTAGTATATATCATCCTGGACTCTTTTATTTGCCGCAGAAGTGTGAATCCTCCCATCTAAGCCCTTCAGTGCTCCTGCCTGTCCTTTCCTAACCGCTGAAATTAGGATAGTAGTTAGCTATTGAAAATTATACCGTTGCTTCATAAAGAAAGGATTCAAACTGCATTTTGCTTGATTATTGCCACAAATGTATCTGCATTTGCCTCAAACCCAGGAATGTTCTAGATGGATGAGACTAAGTGAACCTTTAAACAGTTCAATTGTCAATTATCTGAAACTAATACTTAAGTTAAGGATTAATCAAGAAGCCTGATTTGCTCGTATCATTAGTGTGAAGTGGGAAGCTAGAAATTTATTGGGAAAGGAAAGTCGGCAAAGTATGATAAACAAATATTCCAATAAGAGTGTGGGTCTATTTGCAGTACTCAATTATTAACGTTAGACTCTAAAGGGCGAGCAAGATACCTGATTTTCTTGGCTATTAGATTGCTGAAGCTCACAGAAATTTAAGAATAAAATTAGAACTTCTGTGCTGATGTAGCATATATATTTTTCAAATAAGATGTAGTATGTCTTCCAAGTGCTATGAGAAACTAAAAACCAATGTAATAGTAATATTCATTGGTTCGTGGAATTTCCTAAGCTGATTTTCTAATCATTGCACATCTCCTTATGGATAATCATTGATTAAGGCAATTACAGGATCTGTTTAGGTTAGGCTACAATATGATTCTGAAACTACACCGACTCCTTTTAAGCTGATGAGCATTGGAAACCTTAACTGCATTTGAACTTCAAGAGAATTACAATAATCTCACCTGAGAGTAGGCCTATATATAGTTAGATGCTATTACCTTGCAGCCCCTTAGGATTAGATTCCATATAAATCTTACATATAGGTCCAACAACTCGTGATTTTTCTAGTTTATGTCTGTGACATTATTACCTTGCAGCCCCTTTTGCCAAATACCACGAAAGTTTGGAGATTACAGTCCTTTTAGATCTTTGATTTGATGGAGGAAAATATTCAGGAAATTTCTTTGTTCCAGGTTATAGAATTTAGCTGTATGAGTGTTTTATTATCTATATACATTTATGTTAAACTTTTCATGATTCTGGTGCATCTAAGAATATTTTAAGATGATTACTAATTTGTTGGAGGAAAAATGTAAGAAACATTGATTGTCAGTTATCTTCCTTTTCTTGCTTGCACACTTCATTTAATTTTGGATGTTGCTGAAGCATACAATAGTGTTTGCTGAAACTTTGTTTTGGGTATAATAAGAATAGGTAAATTCATCTTTTCAGACTCTAATTTGACAAATAGCTATTCACAAATAATCTTGATTATTTTCTCCAGTTGTGGCCTTAATCTAAATTTAGTTCTGACCTGGACAACTTAATTGTGAACTCCAAGAGAATAAAATGCTTATCAGAAAATGGCTGCAAGAGAACAATTTAGGGGGCTTAGGTTTCCCCTCAAAACCCCAAAATGTTGCTAGAATTATGATCGGAAAGATGTATCAAGGATGATAGATCATGTCTGATGTGCAAATATGAGCTGAACTTACTGCTGCAAAGAATATGAAAAATTTATAGTTGATGGCTTGGCCAATTATCCAGATATCGGGCTTTTGCATGTATGCATATTTTGGATCATCTGATGTCAACAATTTACACAATTACTTCTGGATCTACTCTGTTATGTTATGCTGAGCTTCAGATCATGTTGCTCAACCTCTCTTATGTATACAAATGCCTATATATGTTTGCTCAACCTATGATGCTGAGCTTCATGAACTCTAGCTTCTAACTCCTTTTTCATTCCCATATCTATGCCGCATATCTGGTTTTGTTGCTTGATACTTATAAAGGAAAATGAAAAGGGAAAGAAAATTAGGAGATGACTGTGATTCTGGATTTATCTTTGCTCTTGGACCCAAGACCATGTCTGGAGATTTGATTTAATTAATAGCTGTCAGGCAATATAAAATATAAATGAAGAGAAAGCTTACCTTCTTTGGCTTAAAAGATAGTGCTAACAGCTAACCTTAACTTCCGTAATCGCTTCCACCAGTTTGCCCAGATTCAAGAATTGTAATGCAATTTTAGCTTGGAAAGGAAAGAGAAAGACATGAAAATAAGAGGGCTACCTCACTCCCTGTCACCACTAGTTCTATAATTCAATAAAAATAAGCTGAAACTATGATTCTTTCTTTTTAGTTTTGCCCCAGAAAAAAACACCCAATCTCACCTTAACCCAGCTATTTTGTGTTCTCTTGCTCATTACCAGCTGGGTTTCTAAAGAGAATCTCAGTTCCATTTCCAGCGTGTACATTTTACCAATCACGGACTCTTCTGCTCTTCAGCCTTTTCTAGTGCTATGTCAGATGGAAAATAAACAAAACCTCGCTTTGATAGCTTGCCAAGGTCGGTGCTAAATTCAATATTGGGATATAGACTTCCCTCTTCTCTTGGCCAGTTACAAAGCCTCTTCCCTTGATGATGTTATCACCAAGAAATTTTATAAACTCCCAAAAGATGTCCTTAAATATTTGGATGTAACATATTCTTGATGATGCCTTCCTAAAATATTACAATGACCCCCATGTAAGGTAGGAACCTAATCTTGCTTTCCTATAAAGATTATCACGAAACTTAAAATGTCCCCAGCTTAAAAAAATTAATCATAAATTCATAATCACTAATACCATGTTTCTAACTGCCTAACAATTTATAGATAAAGTACTTGTTATCGGCAACATATCAAACCGGCAAAAAAATGGATACTATATCTAATTTACGCCATGACAATTAATTGATTAAGAGAAATTTTGTCGAATTAGAAACCATGGACAATTTGGGTTACGTTACAACATCTGAAGATCCACTAAACTCAATACTACGAAGAAGTTGATGTCAGTATATAACTCAATATTCCTCTTATATCATTGTTTTTCCTTGAAATAGTCCATACTTTACTATCAGTATATGACTCAGTGTAATAAATGTTGTCTCTCATATCTTGAACCCATGTCATTAAGAACTATCACTATGTAGTGTGGGCATAGCTTCCAGGTTGCTAGCACTAATGTTAAGGATGACTACTCAATCTAGACAATCTATAGCAACATGCAAAACCATGCTATTGTAATAATATAAGAAAAAAGCTTCTGCATTGTACCCTCAACCTAAATCTGAGCTTGGAGATTTTTAAAGGATAAATTACATGGACATCCCTTGAGGTTACGTCTAAATACACAATGACCTTGAATAGGGGGTATTCGTAATTAAAACTACAACCTAAAGGAGTATAATTGTAGTTTTGCAAAAGAGGGGTGTTTATGTATTTGGATTTATCTTCAAGGGTTATCAATGCAATTTACCCATTTTTAAATTATAAATGAGCATACAATATTCACCAGCCAGCGTTTCGTCAATGAGGAGGTTCCCGAAATAATGCTCCCCACCCTCAAATTTCTCAGTTTTCCTTCATCTACATCGAACTGCTCGCAAATGCTTGGAGGCATAGTTGTAAACGCATAGTGCAAAGGTGCTCTGCGCTTCTTTCTACATATTTATTCCATTAGTAGTTTTATCATAATCAGCAGGTTTAAGATTACATTTTAAATTTTTTAGCCAAAAACTTGACGAAAAGAGCAAATTACAATAAGAATTTTAGCACAAATATCTAGTTAGTAGATATATAATAAAACATCATAATAAAGTCATTGGCGATTCAAAGGTTGCAAGAAAAAAAACGTGAAAAGAGTAACAAGAGGTTAGCAGTAGCCTTTGACATGAAAAAAAAGAAGAAAGGACAAAGAAAGAGGAGAACTGAGAAAGAGGAGTAGGAGCATCTGGGATGAAAGCATAAGAAGGAAGAACAAAGAAATACCAACTCTATTTAATGAAGCTGTGAACTTTTCCAATCAACCAAGCGAGTAACGGTGCTAAAAGTTTTCGGTCTCTATGAAAATAAACAAGCGAAGAAGTCTATGTTCTATTGGAAGATCCTTCCCGCCTGGATCTCGACCACTTTTTTAGGGGCAAAGATAGCTCGCTCACACTTAGACCGCTTCCAATACCAATATAGGCATAAAAAAGCCGAGGGGGCATATTAATCCTTTTAATTGACATAGCGAGAAAAGGGTATATTCTGACGGAAATTAGAAAAGTAATCAGCAGAGTCAGTGAGAATCGGATTGTGATCCGAGTGTGTTCTAGGCAGAACCACAACAGAAGTATAACCTCAAAAGGTGCAAGGAAAACGCTACTGCTGGACAGAGAAACTGGCACAGATGAGGGTTGTCTCCTTTAGTTTTGAGTTTTTTTCCCTAAATAAGAGCCCAGCCAGGCATTGCTGGAAAAATGGCGTTGGCCCTTGCCTTTTGCGCTATGCGCATAGCGCATCCATTTATAACTATGCTTGGAGGAAAGAACATCTTCTGTTAGCCAGTTCAAACTAAAATTGCAGCAACATTTTGTTGGTGAGCTTCTGCACCTCCTTGATGTCTAAGAAGGATTTGGGTCTTCCCTCATTTGGGTTGCTGCTCATTTGGTGGAGGCATCAGCATCATAAAAACTGCCTGTTCCACAGGAAATGCAGTGTCCGGAGCTTCAAAGGAGGCTGCTCTACTTGCCTACTGGTGGTGGATTGCTCCTAACAGTACTGAAACATATTGCTCCTATTCCCATTAGCTTCTGTTGTATCAGGCTAAATTTAGCTGTTGTTGCGAACTTGATGTAGAAAAACTCTCCATCAAAATTATTGTAGTCCTAACTACTGAATTGCTGCTTGAAAATGACTACATTATGAGTGTTGTCTTTTCCCAACAGAAGCCCTCCTAACACTCAAAAGTTAGGCTAGTGATCGAAACGGATGTATGCATATGGAGACTGCAAGTCAAGTGTAGCACATGATTTGTAGGATGAACTGTCTTGGCAGTCATTGTACTTATAACATAGGGGTGCATACTCAGGTCATTTGGCTTTCCACCAGCACAATTCCGTTGAACATTAAACTACTCTCTGGATCTTATTGGCTTTTTCCTTTCCTTTATTTAGTAATTTTGAAATGTTTCAATTGAGGTCGGGCTAGTCATTTCATTCATCTTATGATGATTGATGGCTGTTACATAGGGAGGGTATCTTTCTATATTATCAAAGTTGAAGAATTATCTCTGTTTATTGATTGGTTTGAAGCCAATGGCAAAATAACTTGAGAAACTTTTGTTATGGATTTAATTGACATTATTGTTCAACCACTCCAAATCAGGATACAAAATGATATTTGGAAAGGATCTTCTTCATTAAATGAATAGTTAAAAATAGATCAATATTATCCAGCTCCTTCAAGATTGTTCCTGATTTGATCCTAGTCTTCTAGCTTGTCCAGTGATGACTTCCCTGAAAATTCCTAAGCTATATTATGTGGCTGTTTGGACTGTAAAAGTATAATTCCTCTTCTGGTACCTTAGGAAGTATTATACTGGATCATGGGTTTTGCTGCATCTTGATATCTATAGAGAGGCACTGAGACCTTGATGAATTTACAGATAGACGCGATAATTGTGCATAAAAGGTGGTGACACTGCTACAAGATGATATTATTTCACTTCAGTTGTATGTCCACATGGTACATTTTATACAATAGTTAGGCATGCCTGCTTCCATTTCTTGGCACTTAATAGGAATGAAAATGTAGTAGTTGATAAATGGTTGGAAAAGTTGTCCTCCTTTGGACATAGTAACCATTTGATGAGCATCATATCTATAATGCTGAAAGGGTCTGCGATGGGTTTTGTGCTGGAAAGTTTGATGTGAATATTTGTTTGTTAATGAGAAGCTTATGATAGTCCCCTGTGTGTTTTCTCATTGTGCATGATATTCTAATGGTGTCTATTTAAACTGATTGCAGAACACAAAAAGAAGAGGGGATGGGCAAAGGTGCCAACCTGGTGGAAATGGGGACCAAAAAGGTGGTTGTATAGGCTCTGGTGCAAGAAGCTTTCTTAACAATTGAAAAGTCAGCTGCTAACAGTTACTGTAGAATTTTGGCGCGCCTTTTTGCTTTTTCCTGCTCATATTTCATCTTATGTGCAAGATAGGTTTTGTGAATTACTGCGTCAAGAGATTCCAAAGTAGTATTGATGTTTCTAAATTGTTAGTAATAGTAGCCTTTCTTCTGCATTGTCACACTCCTCCTTATGTGGGCAGTTTCAGACAGAGAACATCCCCACACAAACGCAGAATTTGAATGAACATGAAAACTGGATTTTGCATCTCATAACTCTACTTAATATACGATAACGTCACTGATTTTATTCTAGGACAGTTGCGCTCGTTCCCCATTTCTATTAAGCAATTCCAGTTGTATGTCTCTGTTATATTGTCGTGCATCTGGATATTGAATGGGCATAAAAAATTTCTGTCTCTTTAGAAAAAGTTTTGATGGTTTCGCTCCATCCATTGCTAGGGGCTGTACCATAGGTTGCTTACATGGGTATGTACAAAATATTTACGAACACAGCTCTCAGACTTATAGAGGGAATTGAATTTACAATCATTTGATTAGGAGCGCTCCGTTTTTACCAATTGAGCTAACAAGACAGAATGAGCATAGATCACTAGCTTTTATGGTTAGAAGTTGCTACCAAATTGTTTGTTCTCATACCATGTTCTTTCTTATTGAAGTTTATATGCGCATTGCCTGTGTTGCTTTCTTCTCAAATCTTCGTGGCATATTACAGATGTGATACAAACATGGAAAGGTAAATGAGCCAAATTTGGTATCTTGGATGCCCCTGTTTCAGTTGTAATACAATATAGGGTAAATTATAATGACTTTGTTTGACATAATTCTGGATACCTCTCGTTATTTGAAAAATTTATCAATACTCTTTTGATTTTAATGGCCGTTTAACAATTAGTCCAATCCGTTAGTCTCTATTAGGTTTTTATTTATTTTTTGTGGTAAACTAATCAAAATGCTTTGTAAAGTAAAAATTATAATTTTATTTATTTTTTTATTGACTAAGTGAATAATATTTTTATAAATTTGTAAATTTTTGATCCACTTCATCCAATTTTTTATAAATTTATATCCCCTACCTGTTTATTACCTCAGAAAAAATTATAGCGTGTATAATTGAAAAACAGTAAATTAGGAGTATTTACTCTTCTTACAGTAAAAAATTTTAATCTATTTACAACATCAGGGAGTGATGTTAAAAAAAATAAATTCTATCTGAGCTTAGGAAACAAAAAAAACTTGACCTACGGCGCGCCCATCCCTTCTATACGGGAGCAAAGTGTAATTTACCCTTTAACTTATCACGGATGAGGCTAATTTGAAGAAGGCTAAGTAGTTTCAGATACGCACTTTTAATGTTAGAAGGCCCCATTACTCTCCCAAGCCACCTAATATTATCCATAAAATGGAGGTAGAATAGAACTCTATTCAGTAATTCAAGGTTCCGAAATGGAAATTGCTGCAGACTGTTTTTGAGGTAACTTCGGTGTTTAAAATATTTACTTTACCTTTTAAATTAAAATTACGTATCCATCTCTCTCATTATAAAAAGTTTACCCTTTCCTCATTACCTAAATTCCAAATGATCGACTATTTAATAAAGGGAATACATTTAGTTATAGGGATAATGACACTTCTTTATCTTGAGGTTTGGTATAATTACACGTAAACTTTTTGTGGTTTGAAAAATTGCATCTAGCACCTTTGAAGTTTGCTTCCGTTTGACAAATAAGTTCATCTGTTAGTCAAAATTCACCGAATTTGGAGATATTAATAAAAAATTATAAAAAAATTCATATCAATCCCTGATTGACTTATTACTAATTTATTGCAAGTCAAATAGATCTTTTTATAACCAAATTACCCTCATACGTCTTCACGCCTTAACGCATGTGAGGAGGTATATTTTTACCGTTATAAGGCTAGTTTAGTTCAAAAGTTTGACCTGCAATAAGTTAGTAATAAGTCAATCGAAGTAAATATCAATTTTCATTCATTTTTTTGTTAATGTCAATAAATTCAGTGAATTTTAGCTAACGAATTAACTTATTTGTTAGATGAAAGTAAATTTTAAAAATGCTAAATATAATTTTTCAAATTATAAGAAATTTAAATATAATTACACCAAACTCAATGAAAAATAGCGTAATTATCCTTTATATTTTCCCAAACCAAGCTATTTGAGATTTACTATTACTCTCTAGGGAATTGGAATTTTGGAAGTATTTTCCTTTTAAGAGTCCATAATGCCTTGGGATTAGTAAGTATATCCCGAACAATTTTACCCATATACGTTTTATTTAGAATTTTTAGATTTTTGATTCCTAAACCTCGTTCTTTTAGTAAACAAACAATATCCTATTGTAAAACTTGTATAATATTGAAATAATATGAGAATTAGAAGTGAGAGGAAAGAGAGATTCTTATAGAATTTCACTATATCATCATATAAAATGAAATGACTTATTTATAGGCTCCAAAATTACAACCAAAAGTCTCATCTTTGATGAGGAGAGATGAACCAAAAAGTTTACAGTTTTTGGTAGAATGTAAAGAGGATGGGAGATAAAGATGAACATCCACAACTTTTGAATTTCTTAATATTCACAACATCCCCCCATTGGATATTCATTAATAAAGAATATGCCTCGTTAAAACCTTACTAGAAAAAATCCTAAGGGAAAAAACATAGTGAAGGAAAAAGAGTACATTATTCTTTAATATATACTGCCTCATTAAAAACCATGGTTAAGGGAAAAAGAGTGCAGTGCGTTTTTACTCCCCCTCATTAAAATATCAGCCGAGATATTTTGAGGTGATGAATGCCAATATTATCAATTAACTTATTGAATATTGCAGTAAGAAGTGCCTTCATGAATAAATTTACTAGATTTTCACTTGAATGGACTTATTGAACATCAATATCACCATTCTTTTGAAGATAAGAGTGAAGAAGAATTTTGGTGAAATATGTTTCGTTTTGTCCCCTTTGATGTACCCTTCTTTCAATTGAGCAATACATGCTGCATTATCTTCATATAGGATCGTCGGGATAATCTTTTCAAGTGATAATCCACAAGTCTCTCGAATGTGTTGAATCATGATCTCAACTATACACATTTTCGACTTGCCTCATGTATTGGTATAATTTCTGCATGATTTGATTATGTGGTTGTTATTGTTTGTTTCATAGATCACCATGAAATTGTTGTACCACTACAAAGAAATAAATAGCCAGTTTGTGATCTGCCATTATGAGGATCAGACAAAAAGTGAACATTGGGATAACCAATTAGATCAGAATTGCATACTTTTGAATAGAGTAACCCCATATTCATCGTATCTCTAGGATAGCGAAGTATATGCTTAATTCCATTCCAATGACTTCGCGTGGGGGATGAGTTATATCTTGCTAATAAATTAACAGCAAACATTATATCAGGTCTTGTATGGTGAGCAAGATACATTAGTGCTCCAATTGCACTGAGATATGGTACTTCAGGATCAAGTAGATTTTCATCACTTTCTTGAGGTCTAAAAGGGTCCTTCTTCACATCTAATGATCGTACGACAATCGGGGTGCTCAATAAATGTGATTTGTCCATATAGAATCTCTTTAACACTGTTGCGATATAAGCTTCTTGATGCATAAGGATTCCATTTTTAAATGTGCAACTTGCAAGCCAATACAATATTTTATTCTTCTTAGATCTTTCATCTCAAATTCTTTCTTAAGCAGTTTATAGCCTTTGGAAGCTCTTCTGAGTTCCAATGTGTTCAAGTCATCAACATAAACTGCAATTACAATGAATTCATTTCCAGATATTCTCATGAAAATACATGGACAAGGTGGGATCATTTTTATATCCTTCTTTGAATCATCAATGAGAAGATTACACCACATTTGTCCTGATTGCTTCAACCCATATTTTTAATTTGATAGAATAATGTTCTAGAGAACTTGAAATGTATGCTTCGCGCAAATGAAATTCTTCAAGGAGTTTCATATAGATATCATTATCAAGTGAGCCATACAAATAGGCTGTAACGACATCTAGTAGAGACAAATCTAGTCGTTTTTGTACTGCCAGACTAATTAATTATCGAAAAATAGTTGTGTCCACCACAGGAGAGTAAGTCTCTTCATAGTCAATACCGGGTCTTTATTAAAATTCTTGAGCAACAAGTCTTGCCTTATATATGACAATTTCACCTTGCTCATTCCTTTTCACACAAATACCCATTTGTATCCCACTGGTTTTATATCTTCAGGTGTATGAACTACAGGTCTAAAAATCATTTCTAGAGATCTCTGCATAGCAAGTCTAATTCTGCCTCAATTGCGTCTTTCCATTTTGGCCAATCATTTCTTTGTCTACATTCCTAAATAGACTTTGGTTCATGATCCTCATTATCATGTATTACATTAAGTGCTACATTATATGCAAAAATATCATCGACAATAACTTCATTTTGGTTTAGACATATTCCATTCAGGACATAATTTATAGAGATCTCTTCATTGTCATGAATTTTAGGTATCTAAGTTTCTTTTCGAACTGACATATTATGTATGTTTGGAGAACTTCTGCAATTGTATTCTCGATTTGGCCATCCTGAATCATAGCTCATTTCTTTTTCGAGGATTTTGTTTTTGGAATCGATAGGCCTACCTCGCTTCAGGAGTGCTTTTTAGGCTCATTTGCAATTTTAGCTTGTCTGACAGGGATATCTATTTTTACCGGAGCATTAACAACTAGAACATGAGATTTAGTTACTTTTTTTGGGTCAGAAACGCATCTGGCAGTTGATTAGCTAAACTTTGCAAATGAATTATCGTTTGAACTTTTAGTTCACTTTAATTAGTACGAGGATCAAGATGAGATAATGATAATTCATTCCAACTAATTTTCTTTTCGAGCTGCTTACCCTCCACCACTAGAATTGGGAAATCTGATTCATTAAAATGACAATCAACAAATCAAGCTGTAAATAAGTCTCCTGTTAGTGGTTCAAGATACTTTACAATGGATGGAGACTCAAATCCAACATAAATTCCCAACTTCCTCTGAGGACCCATCTTAGTGCATTGCGATGGTGCAATTCGAACATATACTGCGCACCGAAAAACTCTTAAATAGGAAATATTAGGTTCTTGACCATTGTAATAACTTATTGGCCTAATGCGAATTAGTGCTACTGCATGCAAAATAGCATGTCTCCAACAAAAAGTGAAAAGTTTTGACCTCATAAGCAATGGTCTTGCAATTAATTGCAGACGCTTAATGAATGATTCTTCAAAACCATTCTGTGTATGAACAGTGCTACAGGATGTTCAACATCAATTCCAAAAGACATACACTAGTTGCTGAAAGTATGAGAAGTGCACTCTCCAGCATTATCAAGACGTATTTTCTTAATTGGATAATCAAGAAAATATGCTCGTAATCGAATGTGACCATCTAGTTGATGCATCAACTAAAACCATGAAATATCAAAATGGTCCATATGACGGGTGGATTGGTCCAGAAATATCCCCTTGTATACGTACCAAAAATGTTGGAGATTCATTGTCTATTTTTGTTAGTGATGGTCGAATAATTAATTTTTTTTGACAAGAAGCAACACATAAGAAATTATTGGATTGAAGAATCTGTTGGCTCTTCAATGTATGTCCAGATGAATTCTTAATTATTTTAGCATTATAATTGATCTGAGATGGCCTAACCGGTCATGTCAAACAACAAACTTTTTATGATTTATAAACTTCTGGTTTACAATAGCATGAGTTTCAATTGAACTAATATATGTGTAGTACAATCCTGAAAAAAATGCCGTAATATTTTCAATATGCATTTCTTTCCCAAGATCACATTTGTAATATAGAGATACTCAATATTATCTTCATTTGTTGTCTCAATATGACATCTATTTTGGCGGATATCCTTAAAGCTTACAAGCTTTATTTGAGACTTGGTGGAATAAAGTGCATCATCAATGTAAAATTGCATTTCACTGAGTAACAATACATTAGCTCTTCCGGAGCCCTCAATTAACTTTAAACTACTGGGTATAGTAGTAACATTGGCTTCTTGTATTACTAAATAAGAGAAGTACTTTTTATCCTTAAGTATTGTGTGAGTTGTGGCACAATTAGCAAGGCATTTATCTTGGTTATTGACATTGGCACTAATCAAAGAGATATATTCTTGATTAAAACATGAAAAAAATATTAAACTAATATTAGAATATGCTACAAATGATACAAAATATGTAAATAAGTTCTTTATTATCATAGACAACATAGTGGGCACAAAATTCATAATACGAAACAAGAAATATGAAAATTCTTGCAAACACTTCCATCACCGATCAAGTGATCAATTTTTTTATTTGAATCAACAAAAAAATCAACAACGTCTATATGAGTCATATCAATATATCCATCACTCTTGTCATCAACAAAATTTATTTCAATATTCTAATTCTTATTTTCTAGTGATTCTTGTTAAAGGTCAACAAGATGCTTTGGTGTACGACAGATACGAGACTAATGACCTTTTCCACCACAATGGTAGCATGAAATCTCCACATGTTTGCTAGTTGCCCCCTGTTTTCTGTTCCTTCACCATTTTTTCATTTATGGTGGAAAGATATATTCTTAGAATTACCACCACGATATCCACGTCCATGACTATGGTTACGGCCACGACCACGACCACGACCACGATATGGTTCATGATTATAGTGATTGCTTGTTGCTACATTCACTTTAGGGAATGGAGTAGAACCAGTCGGTCGGGACTCGTGATTGTTTAGTAAAATCTCATTATTTTGTCCAGCAACAAGAAGACAAGAAATTAACTCAGAATATTTTGTGAAACCTTTTTCATGATATTGCTGCTGCAGGAGCATATTGGATGCATAGAAGGTGGAGAATGTTTTTTTTATAACATATCAGCATTAGTGATTTTTTCTCCACACAATTTTAAGTGAGAATTTATTCTAAATATTGCAGAATTTTACTCACTTATAGTTTTAAAATCCTGCAATCTTAAGTGCATCCAGTCATAGCAAGCTTTTGGAAGAATTACAGTTCTTTGGTAGTCATACCTTTCTTTCAAATTACTCTGTATAACAAGTGGGTCTTTTACCATAAGATACTTGATTTTTAATCCTTTATGGAAGTGGTGATAAAGAAAAATCATAGCTTTGGCCTTCATTATCTTCCTTGATAGTATTTTCAAGACCATTTGCATCCAAATGAATTTCAGCATCTAATTCCCAAGATAAATAATTCTTCCCCCTAATGTCAAGAGCCATAAAGTCAAGTTTTGCAAGGTTTGACATAATAGTATTATCATTAAATTAACAAGTAGATAGTTGTGACATGCATATAATATACCATAATTAACATGTGTTTACGTTATAATATTAACTTCAAAATGAATATATCACATATTTGTAAAAGATATTGTAATAAACTACAATTGATGAAAATAAAACATGTAAGTAATAAAACATTTTACTAGATATGTTACTTTAGAGATATTACCTTTGAAAATTAAATCTTATTACAAAGATCTCCTTGATGGTTAGATGGACCTTCTTGAAAATGCAGTTTGTGCTAATAACGTATTATGAAACTTGTAAAATACTGCAACAATATGAGAATTTGAAGCGAGAGGGAAGAGAGAGTATTCTTATAGCATTTCACTATATCATCATAAAAAATAAAATGGCCTATTTATAGGCTCCAAAATTACAACCAAATGTCTCATCTTTGATGAGGGGAGATGAACCAAAAAGTTTACAATTTATGGTAGAATATAAAGAGGATAGGAGATGAAGATGAACATCCACAACTTTTGAATCTCTTAATACTCATAACATATTCCATTTATCAAATCATTTCCCCCTATTAGGGATAATTACACTTTTCTCCCATGAGATTTGGTGTAATTATATATAGATCCCTTGTGGTTTGGTAAATTACATCTAACACCCTTAAAGTTTACTTGTATCAAACAAATAAATCATTTTATTAGCTAAAAATCATTGAATTTATTGATATTAACAAAAAATGAACAAAAATTGATATTTACCCTCGATTGACTTATTACTAATTTGTTGCAGGTCAAACAAATTTTTTTCGACTATATAACTATCCTTATAACGGTGAAGATATACCTTCTTATATGTATTAACGCGTAAAGACGTAGGAAGGTGCTTTTGTCATAAAAAGATTTCTTTGACCTCCACTAAATCAATAATAAGTCAATCGAGGACAAATGCGAAACTTTTTTATGATTTTTTGTTAATATCAGCAAATTCGATAAATTAACGAATGGACTTATATGTTAGATGAAAGCAAACCTCAGGGTTATTAGATGTAATTCTCCAAACTATAGGAGATCTACATGTAATTACACCAAACCTCAGAGGAAGGAAGTGTAATTATCCCTTTTTATTATTTATGTATTATGATTTACACTTCATAGAAACTTCTTGTACAATTTATTAATAGAGTTGATCATCCCTATTGGTAGAATGAAAGAACCCTTTGCATAGAGGTAATTATCATACCAAGTACTACTTCTCCCTTTTATTTTTTTATCGTGTCAAAAAAACTTCCTTATTAAGGCGACCAACAGAGTCCTATAGGCCTAAGTATTTATCTTCTCTTTTTTGAATGGGAAAGCAATAAAATTTGAATTACTAACAAAAAAATCATACAATAACAGAGCCTACTTACAAATAACTATCAATTGTGAGCTCAAAACACGTCAAACAAAGCATCAGACAGAATGTTATAAACATTAAACACGCCCATAACTAACCATTGACAGCACTACTGACTATGAAATCAAACCAACCTTCAGCTTCACCAGAGCATGCATTCTGATATTGCTGTCGAAAAGATGATGCATCTCGCACCACTCTTCTTGTATCATGCTCAATGCATGAGAAACCTTGTCTTATCCTCCCTGTGTAACCGCATCACTGCCGCTGAAACCCAAGCTGCTATGTTCCTCCCATCGAGGTCCCAATATGCGGCCACAGAATATTTGATAAGGCCCATACCGACCTAGCAAATTGACCCTCCAGTAACATGTGTTGCAAAGATTCTAAGGCTGCTGCACCAAACACACATTAAGTTTCCACTTCAGCCCTTCGTTTAGCTAGATTTTCCATGGTTGGCATGGGTTGGAAGCAAAATCACAAGATTTGAGTCCTTACTTGTGGAGGTACTATAGAAATTCCAATTGTGCACAACAATAAAAATGCAAAGTAATTCAGCAAAATTGCAGAGAGGAGCCATGGTTTTCATTTCTGTAATTTATCTGTTACAACCCAGAAATGAGAAAAACTAAGGCAGCTTAAATACCAACTCTACCGCCAAAAAAACCGTCTAACAAATTAACAGATTAACAACTGCCCAATGCGACGTTGCCCAATGAGATAAGGAATAAATGATGTGTAAAAGCTTATTGTATAATTAATCTACAGAACTAAGAAACGCGTGAATGCGCTTCTACAGAAAATGCGACTCCATCTTCGTTTATCCTCTATCTATCAGATCAACATCAACACCAGCTCCAGCAACAGGTTGTTCTGTAATAGTCTGAGAAGTCATGGCAACAACTAGAGATGTTGAGGGCTCAGTTCCAACAGCCCCCCCACAAGTGGGGCTTGGGGCGAATCACACAAGACCCAACTTGGAAATGAAGGAATGGAAAAGCTTGACAGAGAGTGCCTTCGTGAAGATATCAGCAACTTGAGTAAAACTTTGAACCAAGACAGGACTGATAAAGCTATCTTTGTACGCGTCACAAACCACGTGACAGTCTATCTCAATATGTTTCGTTCGTTCTTGGAAGACCGAATTAGCAAGAATGTGAATAGTAGCTCTATTATCGCAGAAAAGTGAGATAGGTAAGCTGACTGAAACTCCAAAATCAGCAAGCAAGAAGGGAAACCAACGTAATTCACATACTGTGGCAGCTAAGCTGCGGTATTCGGCCTCAACACTCAATCTAAAAACGGTTGATTGTTTCTTGGTCTTTCAAGAAACCAAAGCACTGCCAAGAAAGACATAAAATCCTGTTAACGAGCGCCTAGAGTTAGGACATGACGCCTAATCTGCGTCATAGTAAGCTTGAAGGTCCAAAGTGTTGGATGCAGGAGAAAGAGGCCGAGTGAGGGACAACCCTTCAAATTACCTCACCACATGGAGGGCAGCCTTCCAGTGAGCCTCACATGGAGCATTCACATACTGGCTCAATTGTTGCACAGGGTAGGAGATGTCTGGCCTAGTGAAGCTGAGGTAGAGCAAACGACCAATTAACCTTCTGTATAATTCTGATGTAGGAAGAGGAGAACCAGTGTCAGAACTCAATTTCAAACCAGGAGGCAGAGGTGTGGAAACAGTCTTTGCTTCCTGCAAACCGGTATAACAGGAGAAAAAGACAGTGATCATGCCCGCTTTGCGTGAAACCAAATTCTTGTAACTTTAATGTCAATTCAACGTTCCATTGTCGGGAGGCTTGTTTCAAGCCATATAGGGATCATTCCAATTTACAAACAAGCCCAGATTCCAAATTGTAACCAGCCGGAGGAACCATGTAAATTTCCTCGTCCAAATACTCGTGAAGGAGCACGTCGTTTACATCCAATTGATGGAGTATCCAGCCTCTGGCAGTAGCTAGAGTGAAGAAGAGACCTATAGTTACCGCCTTTGCCACCCGTGAAAAGCAAGCCTTTGGCAACGAGGCGAGCCTTGTACCTCTCAATACTGCCCTTAGCCTGTAACTTGATTTTGTACACCCACTTACACCTAATGGCGCGTTTGCCGGTGGGGAGCTTCGTGAGTCTCCAAGTGCGATTTTTTTCCAACGGCTTAATCCCCTCATTCATGGCTTCTCTCCAATTTGGGCATAGCACAACTTTAGCAAAGGTCCGAGGTTCTTGTAGGGAAGTTAAAGAAGCCACAAAGGATTGAAAATCAGTGGAACATGGCTACAGAAATTGATAATTATGGTGGCACACAAAGTCATCCAACTAGAGTGGTCTGCGGGATGCTCTGGTTGATCTTCATGGTGTCATTTGAGAAGGTTGTTGAGACTGGGCAACAATATCATTCTGCAAATTGTCACCATCTATCACAGATTCTGAATTTGGTGATGTTGAGACCACATTTGGGGATAAGTTGGGCGAAACAGAGTGTTCATCCTCAAGTCCCATTGGCACTGCAGGTTAAAGACATTCCACACGATCTGTAGGCTGCTTCTTTGCAAATGGAAATGCTAATTCGTGAAATATTACATCTCGAGAGGTGAAGAGAGTATGATCTTCCAAATCATACACTTTATATCCCTTTTGCGTCAAAGAGTATCCAAGGAATATACACCTATGAGCCCTCTTGTGAAATTTTAACTTGTGTGGATCAATATTCGTAGCAAAACAGAGGCATCCAAACACCCGGAGATGAGTATATGTAGGGGGTCGTCCCAACAAAAGTTCAAAGGGAGTGCTCTAGTTCAAAGTATGCGTGGGTGTTCTGTTTATAATGTATGTCGCAGCAAGCATGGATTCCCCCCAAAAATGGTTGCAAGGGTTTGACTGGGGCTGATCATTTTGGCCATGAGGAATAGTGGAGGAGTCATAGGAAGTGGATAGAGATAAGGAATTGACCTAATTTAGTAGGTAATCCTTCCTTTACTCCCAACTTAATACGAACTTTTTCCATAATCCTACTTAATACTAGTTAGCCGAATTCTTGCTCGCCTAAGGGGCTGATTTTTGTTCATCATTGTCTCCAATCTCTCATGTTCTTCTTCATTTACACCCAAGTCAAGAATTAGATAGATCGGAGAAATATACTCAGCAATAGTTTAGTTTTTCGATCTCTCTTTCTAGATTTATTTCTTGCTAGCACGAGGACAAATTTCATATTCCTGGTGGTGGTGTGGTGGGCAATATTAGAGGGCTCCTATGTTGGAATCTTACATTGACACATGTTGGAAAGGAGTTCAATGCATGTACTTAATTAAAGAAAATGACCAGAGTAATGTTTATCGTTTAAATATTGCTTTTCGTTTTCTCCATAGCTTACAACGTGGATCTTTTACTTTTTTATTTCTGGGTTGATACACCGATAGCCCAAGAATGTTCAAGGATACACCCCTTTAACGTCTTTTGTTTCTTTTATGTTTTGTGCTTCCACCGGATCGATCAACTCCCTTTCATATTGATAGGATTTCCCTTGGAAATTCAGGACCTTCGGGTTGTGTTGGAATCATTCTCGATTCCAGCTCTGGGTTTGTTATTGCATTTTCAGCAGTCATAAGCATGAACACAAATAATATTGCCGAATGTTGCGCTTTAAGGAATGGCCTTGTGGTGGCAAATCTCAAAATATTAAGAAACTGATAATTGAAACAAATTCTAAATTTCTGCTTCTTTCTTTTATGTAGAAAAGACAAAACTTCCGAGGTTCTAATATCTTTGCTTTGCGATTATTGGCACTTTTAATGATACGGAAGCCAATCGAGCTGCCAATATTTTTGCCCTAACGGCAGCAGATCACAGAACACCGATGCAGATCTTCTTTTTTGTGCCTTCTTTTGATGAAGTCATTGTACTGTCTGATCCTTATTTTTTATGTATAAGACACATTCGAGGCGTGACAAAAATATAATAATTAAATATCATTTAATAAAAAAATATTATTTCAGGAAAAATAATTACGATAAAAAATAAATAATTTTGAATGAGAATATTTAGAGTAGGAAAAAGATAAAAAATTACCTAAAATAATTAGCTATTTAAAAAAATTATTTTTACAACTTGTATATAATTGGGGATACGTGGAAGTTAGGTTGTTCAAAAGAAAAGAAAAAACAAAAACAAAAGACCAAAAATAAGGAAGATACTAAAGAGACGCTTTCCTTTAATTTAAAGTACAAATTAAGTGAGACACCAAAAGAGTGCTTTCACATTATTTATAGTACAGATAGACACTAAACTTTTTTTTTTTTTAAAAAAAAAGGTTACTAGTTGATGTTGCCATATGAGTATTGTGAAAGATATAGTGGGTACATTAGTATAATTTCTTGATTACCAATTATGGATAATTGCTTTATAAATAATGCAATTAGAGACGCAATGTTAATAAACTATTTGAATAACTGAAACTCACAATTTGTAAATTTACCATACAAATGCATGGGTACATTTGGGTCAACTTTCGTGGAATTCTCAGAATGTTCAAAATTTAGCTGTTTTGCACGAGTTTATTAAAGCAAGTTTATTTTTTTTGTTGTTAGTATAAATGGGAAACAAACATGCTTTAATAAAACCGCGTAGAACAGCTAAATTTTGAACGTTCTCAGAATTGCACGAAACTTGACTTAAAAGTTGTTTTAAGCATAATTTGCTAAACCTGACCGATGCATTTCTGTGGTAAATTTGTTAATCATAATAATAACTACGAGTTGATATAAAACAGAAAGTTGACTCAAACGTTGGTCTAGACCCAAGCATTTGTGTAGTAAATTTGCTAAAGCGTAATAATAACTACAAGTTAGTGTAAAAGGGAAACAAACTTGCTTTAATAAAAATGTGCAAAATAGCTAAATTTTGAACGTTCTCAAGATTCAACGAAACATGACCCAAACGTTGGTATAAACCTAAGTATTTCTGTTGTAAACTTTCTAAGCGTAATAATAACTACAACTTAGTATAAAAGGGAAAACAAACTTGCTTTAATAAAATCGTGCAAACCAGCTAAATTTTGAACGTTTTCTCAGAATTCCACGAAATTTGACCAAAATGTAGGTCTAGACCCTTGCATTTGTGTGGTAAATTTGCTAAGCTTAATAATAACTACTAGATAGAATAAATGGAAAACAAACTTGCTTTAATAAAACTGTGCAAAACAGCTAAATTTTGAACGTTCTCAAAATTCCACGAAACCTGACCCAAACGTTTGTGCAGACCCAAGCATTTGTGTGGTAAATTTCCTAAACGTAATAATAACTACAAGTTAGTGTAAAAGGGAAACAAACTTGCTTTAATAAAAATGTGCAAAATAGCTAAATTTTGAACGTTCTCAAGATTCAACGAAACATGACCCAAACGTTGGTATAAACCTAAGTATTTCTGTTGTAAACTTTCTAAGCGTAATAATAACTACAACTTAGTATAAAAGGGAAAACAAACTTGCTTTAATAAAACCGTGCAAAACAGCTAGATTTTTAACGTTCTCAGAAT
>NC_026157.1:1512415-1541881 GCF_000512975.1 Sesamum indicum
GCAAATGCATGTTTTTTTCAACAAATATATTTACATAAAAACAAACGGAATCAACTGAACACATAAATGAGGTAGATAGTATTGGTTAAACCTGACTGATATCTCCACCAGATTTTGCACCATACTTTGTGATATCATATGTCATGGGCCCCTGAGCGTTAACATTTATTGCCAACAAAGGCAAAAATAAGAGAATTGTAATGAAGTTTATTGCCATTGCCTTCTAAAGTTTTTATTGATGTTGATGTAGTTAATAATTCGAGTTCTTTGCATACATCAATTATGAATTTATAGTAATAGTAGACCATTCAGAGCCATCGGTTACTGATCATGACTACTTTTCAGGAATAGAGATTACTTTATTTTGAACAAGTTTGTCGTACCTACAAAGCACCATCTTTGAACACATGTAATTAACAATTCTATGAATAAAGTTTTTACATTGCCTAATTTTTTACTGTTTTATATATATATATATAAATTATAGTCCTATGATAAAATAAAAATTTATTTAATTGCATATACCAAAGTGAGTTAAGGCTAGTGTTTTATCATATGTGAATTTTGAACAAACTTAGCTTTTTGTAGGAATCTAACAAAAACTAATATAGATTAATTTATATCTATTTTCATATTATACTATATTATAGAAATTTATTATTATTAATAATAATTAGTATCTAAGTTATTTTTTTAATTATAAAAGTTTGGGTAACATGAAATGTATTAGGTTTATTTATTTATTTATTTTTAGTGTCTAAGTTTTGCCTGATATGCAAAATAGATATGAATCTAATTCTATATATCTAATTTATGGGGTGGAAAATGAGCCACACCTGCTCCCAAGCTTGGTGAACTGGCTCATATAAAGCTCAACTAGAGCTCGAACATTTCGAGCTCCAGCTGCCTGCTTCTTGATTAGCCGAGCTCATGCCAATGTATTTTTATTCGAAATTTTAAGATTCGGCTCGTGAGTCTTTTTTTACTTTTCTTTAAATTTTAAATACTATTATATATTTAACTACATTATAATAGTTTATTAGGTTAATATACAGATATTTACAATATATTAGAATTATGCTCAAGCCGATCTCATATTTTAACTTTAGATCATCATAAAAGTTTGGTATTTCAATATCTATATAAAAGTAAGCATAATCAGTAATTTAGTATTTTATTTAATTATGTCTAAATTACAATCTAATATATATATTATACATTTGAATTTGTTGTTATAATCAATTGATATTTTATATATTTAGTTTGGAGTATTTATTTGTACCAAGATTATGTGTACGCACTTGGATAATTTTATGTAAACTCTCCATATATTTACTAATTATGTTACCACTAAACTAGTAGTAAACATATTAGAAAATAATATGAAGTTGTACTACCATACCATAATTTTGTTTAACACTTTCATTCTTCGATAGAATTACGACAGGCTTTCATAGGTTTGAAGCCTATTAGTTGTAATTTCTTCGATAGAATTACGACAGGCTTTCATAGGTTTGAAGCCTATCCCCTTAGTTGTAATTATTCTAACTCAATTGAAGATTTAATCGAATCAGTCTCTATTTCTTCCTCGTTGATGTTTTTATGTGAGAAAAAGGTTTAAATTGGTATATGGGTACCAAATCACCATAGTAAATTGCATCTAGGATGTCGTCGATGGCTTGAAATTTTAGTAATTCACCACATTTCTATGCGCAGTCTAGAGACATATGTCCTTTCACTCCGCATGTCCAGCAATTCCTGTCCTTCAAACTTTTATTGGCTCTAATATTGGCTCGTCTGAAAGTTCTCTTTATAGTGGTTCTTCCGTGGATCTCACTTTTGTTTGTCTTGATCCTTCAGATCAAACTCTTATTGGTCCTATTTTCTATCCAGATTTTTATGATTTCGTCTTTGATTTGGACACTCCTGGGGTAGGGGTCACTATTCTGATTCTTCCTCTTACTTGGCTTGCTCGATTATCCTATAATTATTGAAAAATTATCATTATCACAATAGAGAAGGGTTCTTTGATGTTACCTCTCAATCTCTCTCTGTATTTTATTAATGAATGTTGGATAACAACAATTCCTTAGTTAGTATTTGAGGAAATACATTCTTCTTGCAAATGAATCCAATTGTCCTTTGGGTACCTTGTATGATTGCATTAACATTCCTTCCATGGACTATAGAGCTTTGCAAGTGGTAGCTATTTCTGTTGCTACTCCACTCTAAAAGAAAAACTTACAAAATCAGTAAATATATATTCATCTACTTCAGAAATATTCCTTAGTTTGACGCCAAAAAGAGATTGTGAGTAGTCTCTAGCTTTTCAGCTCTACTTTTTCGAAATATCCATCTCTAGTGAAATGTACCATGATGATCCCTTTTAGTCTTTTAACAATTATGCTATTTAGCTCTCCAGCTAGGATACTTACTTTGGTGTCTTCAGGGGTATTATCCCAATCGATCTTGATAGAATTCTCCAAGCTTAATGTCGATAGTCGCATGAAGCTTTCCTCATCGAGTTTGAACGTAGTTGTTGTTATATTAAGGATTGTAACCCATTCGTCAGTCAGTTTCTCAATGTTTCGGAAGTCAATAACATCTAGGTTGAGTATAGTGCCATAAGGATATTGAAGGCTGGAGCGTTTTCCTTACCCAAGGTGTAATTTTTAGGCACTATTATGGAATTTCGTCCTAGATTTTTTCTTAATCTAGTTCGCAGAAAGATCGGGATGGTGTTGGTATAGAAATCCGTACTTTCTCTGATTGGATGATCTAGTAAAGGATCATTTGAACCTGTACTTCCCTCGGGTGATGGTAGTGCTAGAGTGATTTCGTTATTTTGGACACTGACCGAATCCATAATCCCATGTTCGGAAAAGGATTCTGCAAACTCCTATAGATTCGATATATCTACCCTTGATACCTCAATTATTTTATGGATCTGATACCTTCAAACATTAGATCCTTTCGGATCTTAGGCTCTGAAATCTCCTTCGCCTTTCCCTTTTCCTCTATAAGACTTGAGTTAATCCTTCTCAGACTATTGTCAAATTTTTCAAGAATTTTCATAAGAAAATTCCTTTAATGTGCTTCCAAGATTTGAAAATATTCCCTGTTGTCATTGTAACTTGTACTTTCATTTGATTCCATACTTTGAACTCTCATCCATTAGTGGTTAATTTATCAAATATGTAATATGAACAAGTTTTACTTCAATAAGCCTATTCGCTTATACCATTTGGAATGAGAATGGAATTAGGATGCATATAGAAATGAAATTGGACTAAATGTTATTTTTACAAAAGTTACGTGACTAAATCTATTGGTCTGAAAAGTAAAGGACCCAAGTTAGAACTACCCCAACCTAGGGGACCACATATGCTATTTTTCATTAAATTAATTATTTGCATTTTTTGCTTTTTCTATTGGATATTTAATTTAACTAAATTAAATAATAAGCCCAACTGAGTTTGTTATTGGGCTCAATTTAATTTGTTGGGCAAAATAATCTAGTCCGACCAAATGCACCATGTTGATGTTTTCTAGGTCAACCTACCTTATATAGAGAGTAAAAACGGTTGCTAGGGTTTGATTGGGGTTGATCGTTTTGGCCATGAGTAGTAGTGGAGGAGTCATAGAAAGTTGGTAGAGATAAGGAAGTAACCTAGTTGACTAGATTTGTTTCTTCCAAGCACGAGGACAACTTCCATATTCCTTGTGGTCGTGTGGACGATATTAGAGGTCTCCTATGTTGAAATCTTATGTGGACGTACACCGGAAAGGAGTTGAATGCATGTAACAGATTAAAGAAAATGACCAGAGTAATGTTTATCGTTTAAATATTGCTTCTCATTTTCTCCATAGCCTATAACATGGATATTTTACTTTCTTATTTCTGGGTTTATACACCGATAGCCCGGGAAGATTCAATGCTACACCCTTTAAATATCGTTCATTTATTTTATTTTTTGCTTTTTTGCTCTTTCGCCGCGCTCCTGAGTTGTCCCACTCTATTTCATATCGATTGCTTTTTCCTCGGAAATCCGTGACCTTCGGGTTGTGCTGGAATCTTTAGTGATTCCAAGTCCAGGTTTGTTATTGCGTTTTAAGCAGTCATAAGCATGAACACAACTAATATTGCTGGTAGTGCTGGAAGTTAGGTTGTTCAAAAGAAAAGAAAAAACAAAAACAAAAGACCAAAAATAAGGAAGATACTAAAGAGACGTTTTTCCTTAATTTATAGTACAAATTAAGTGAGACACCAAAAGAGTGCTTTCACATTATTTATAGTACAGATAGACACTAAACTTTTTTTTTTTTTTTTTAAAAAAGGTTACTAGTTGATGTTGCCATATGAGTATTGTGAAAGATATAGTGGGTACATTAGTATAATTTCTTGATTACCAATTATGGATAACTGCTTTATAAATAATGCAATTAGAGACGCAATGTTAATAAACTATTTGAATAACTGAAACTCACAATTTGTTCCCCTTGTTTCACTAACTATCACAATTTGATGACGATAATTACACGTTTTAAGCAGGTGCCTAATAGTATACTGATCCATCCACTTGAAAATTTAGATAGTTGAAAAATTTTAAATATGATTTACAATTAGTCACACGAATACTTAACGTACATCAATAATTTACTTAATAGCAAAGTTGTCATCTAAAAGAACTCACAGGTTTAGGAAGTGCTCCAATTTTATTTTTACATTGTTCATCATGTCAGGGGAAAATAAAAGTGGGTCACTTCTCTTATGAGCTAAACTCCCAATAAATTGTAGTTAGTCTTCAAGAGGCTAATTGAAACAAAAATTTTATTCTCAACTAAAAAGTATATGAAATTGATGTGAAAGAAACTGATTAAGCAGACTGGGCAGTAGTGGCACACACTGGTGGATTCTGCTTGCCGACAAATTTGGGTTTGACATTGGCACATTTGGTGGTGATAGGACCTTGATTTCCATTATATGTAAGATCAATGTCACCCACCTCTACATTCTCGCATGGCTTAAGACCACTGCAAATAAACGTCACCGCCTCTGCAGTATTTGTCGTGCCCCGTACGTTCTTAATGCTGACGTTAGTGATCTTGATAGATGATGGTCTCTGTAAAATAATCAACAAATAAAATATAATCAGTATACTAAGAGTCTAAATTATTTTAAAATGAAGGGTTAGAAAATTTGGATCACAAATTGAGAAACTTACATCTTTTTTGCAAAGATTGTGTGGACAATATTCTTGATCAATGATAATGGGACTGCTAACATTATCCATGATTAAATCTTCAAAATGCAAATCACTGACAGTCAACGTTGCTGGGGCAGAGGGCCATGTCTTCACCCTGACGCCATTTGTTGTGCCAATAAAGGTGCAATTTGTCACATATATCCCTTGCACATCCTTTTCTTCTGCATACCCACCAAGGCTTCCAACGCTAATACCGTGTCCTGGACCACAAGTTACATTCTGGATGTGAATTTCTTTGCTCTCGTCTCCAATTGAGACACAATCGTCTCCTGTTTTTATGATGGAATCTTTGATATTGATCATCGTGTCACGACCCAGATGGATACCATCAGTGTTTGGGCTATCTCCAGGGGCTGAAACTGTGAATCGGAGGAACGTCACATTATGGCTCGATATACAATTCACGTGGAAATTCTTGCTATCTTTTGTGGTCACATCACGAATTATGGAGTTGTTGACGAAATTGAAGCTAAGATTCTGCACAAAGCATGTGATTATGGGTTGTTAATTTGTATACCTATTCTATTTGAAATAATTGAGGATATACAGGGAGGTAGGACTTACCATGGGAAGCTTGGCACAATTTCTATTTTTGTGGCAATCGTTTTGCTTCCAGGCTTCTTGTCCTTGACCATCAAAAACTCCACCACCTGATAGGGTGAAATAATTGACATAATTGATAGTGATCCATTCACCTTCTTTATTAGGCAATTGACCGGGATTAGGATTGGCTTGCAAGGTTCCTTGGACTTGAAGCTCGAGAGGGGCCTTATTGGGGCCTAATAGTTTCACTTGACTAAGAGACCAGGTTCCTCGTGGTACCACTATTGTGCTTGGGGAAGTTGAATTGCATGCCTCCTTCCAAGCATCCATTAGAGCCTAACATGCAAATGCATGTTTTTTTCAACAAATATATTTACATAAAAACAAACGGAATCAACTGAACACATAAATGAGGTAGATAGTATTGGTTAAACCTGACTGATATCTCCACCAGATTTTGCACCATACTTTGTGATATCATATGTCATGGGCCCCTGAGCGTTAACATTTATTGCCAACAAAGGCAAAAAGAAGAGAATTGTAATGAAATTTATTGCCATTGCCTTCTAAAGTTTTTATTGATGTTGATTTAGTTAATAATTCGAGTTCTTTGCATACATCAATTATGAATTTATAGTAATAGTAGACCATTCAGAGCCATCGGTTACTGATCATGACTACTTTTCAGGAATAGAGATTACTTTATTTTGAACAAGTTTGTCGTACCTACAAAGCACCATCTTTGAACACATGTAATTAACAATTCTATGAATAAAGTTTTTACATTGCCTAATTTTTTACTGTTTTATATATATATATATAAATTATAGTCCTATGATAAAATAAAAATTTATTTAATTGCATATACCAAAGTGAGTTAAGGCTAGTGTTTTATCATATGTGAATTTTGAACAAACTTAGCTTTTTGTAGGAATCTAACAAAAACTAATATAGATTAATTTATATCTATTTTCATATTATACTATATTATAGAAATTTATTATTATTAATAATAATTAGTATCTAAGTTATTTTTTTAATTATAAAAGTTTGGGTAACATGAAATGTATTAGGTTTATTTATTTATTTATTTTTAGTGTCTAAGTTTTGCCTGATATGCAAAATAGATATGAATCTAATTCTATATATCTAATTTATGGGGTGGAAAATGAGCCACACCTGCTCCCAAGCTTGGTGAACTGGCTCATATAAAGCTCAACTAGAGCTCGAACATTTCGAGCTCCAGCTGCCTGCTTCTTGATTAGCCGAGCTCATGCCAATGTATTTTTATTCGAAATTTTAAGATTCGGCTCGTGAGTCTTTTTTTACTTTTCTTTAAATTTTAAATACTATTATATATTTAACTACATTATAATAGTTTATTAGGTTAATATACAGATATTTACAATATATTAGAATTATGCTCAAGCCGATCTCATATTTTAACTTTAGATCATCATAAAAGTTTGGTATTTCAATATCTATATAAAAGTAAGCATAATCAGTAATTTAGTATTTTATTTAATTATGTCTAAATTACAATCTAATATATATATATTATACATTTGAATTTGTTGTTATAATCAATTGATATATATTTAGTTTAGTTTGGAGTATTTATTTGTACCAAGATTATGTGTACGCACTTGGATAATTTTATGTAAACTCTCCATATATTTACTAATTATGTTACCACTAAACTAGTAGTAAACATATTAGAAAATAATATGAAGTTGTATGATCCTACCATAATTTTGTTTAACACTTTCATTCTTCGAAAGAATTACGACAGGCTTTCATAGGTTTGAAGCCTATCCCCTTAGTTGTAATTATTCTAACTCAATTGAAGATTTATTTGAATCAGTCTCTATTTCTTCCTTGTTGATGTTTTTATGTGAGAAAAGGTTTAAATTGGTATAGCAGAAAATATAGTAGACCCATGAGACCCGGCTAATATCATAGATTGCTCATGCTAAGAAGATTCTTAGTGACATGAGTGATTGGCTTAGTGGTCGAGTGGGAGGTTGTTAGAATATGCGACCAAAAAGCTAATTGGATTAGCTGTTTGGGGAACTATTCATCAATGTTTATCTAAAATAATATTATCATGATGAACATAGTAAATGTTTATTAGGCATTAGTGTTTGTTGTCTTCACCACTTATATTGAACAGTGTTTCAAGTCACAACAAACACCCACAGACCGAAAAACTAAACTAGGGGTGTTAGGCTAAGCATAGTTGGCAACAATGAAGTTAAATTTTGAGATTCGATTTGAAACATTCTAAGTTGAGGATTTCGAGATGGGGCTTCGAGAGTCCTATACAGACTTGCACTAAGTATTTCGATAGTGGGTCAGTTAAAAATTGTCATATGGAACCATTGAGTGAATGGTTGGTATGACAGGAATTCTTGATTTCGATAGTACGGGATAGTCTCCGAACATCAAAAATCATGACAGTCGTCTATATATGAAGACTGTATCTTAGATTTGGCGAGCGGTGAGTATGTTGATATATATATATATATATATATATATATATATATATATATGGCTATTACAAGCCCTGCCCAGTTCAGGTCGGAGTATGTAGTGAGGACGATGTATTCCAAGAAAGAATCAATCCCCTGTTAGTATTATGATAACAAGATCTCCTAAGCACTCTGAGATGGTTTAGACTCTTTAAGTCTATGTCCACAGTGATTGACTGTGGGGGAAGGAAATTTATACGACAATCAGTAGAGTAAACGGATCTCAAATATGAAGAATGGATGTCTAGTCAAGAATGGGAACCAAAGCCTAATTCTATGCCCTAGATTAAGGCCGAAAGACGATTGGCAATAGTACTCGTATCGTATGGAACTCATAGCGTAAATATTTACGCCACTATTCACCTAGTCTCCAGTGTCACTGATGGTTACTAGATGGCCAAACCTGGAAACATACTATTTTTTATTATTGATTAATAAAAAATAATTAATTTAATTTAATTTAATTAATTGTGTAATACAAGCCCAAGTCTATTGATGGCGAACCTAAAGAGTAGCATACAAATCAATGTTAAGTGATGGGATCAATTTATAATTAAATCTGAAAGAGGAGAATTCATTCAATTGGATTAAACTATACCCTTTGGGAGATGATAGGACCATTTATGTGGAGTTGTTCATTAGATGGATGATCCAAAATTTAATTAACTAGATTAATTAAAGTTTGGAATTGGCCTTTGAATTAATTTGATTAATTTAAGAGGTTTGCGCTAATTAGTTAGTGAATTGGATTAATTAATTAATTAGTAGATAGACTTAATTTGAATTCATTAATTAAAAATGGCCCAAAAATAATTAGTTGGATTAATTATATTTGATTGGACTTAATTAATTAAGTGTAATGGATTCATAAAATTAAGGTTTAACTGCACTTTTGGTCCCATTAAATAGGGTCATCCTCGCTTTTAGTCCCTTGCTTTATGTGGCCGAACTTGTAGTCCCAAAGCTTCTAAAAATTTTAACACTATTAGTTCTATGACCAAATTATTTTGCTGTTTTGATGAATAAAAGTCCCATATGTTAGAAAATTAGGTCCAACATGCTTCCGAAAACAAAAATAAGCCTCCATAACTTCATGCCTCGTGTGACCACCTTGCACTAGATATTTCAAGTTCTCGATTTTATGGACTTCCTCCAACCACACTACCATAGCAACAAATAGCATAACCCTATTTTGTTTCCTACCTTAAGGTATAAAGATACTCCAAAATAGAGACTTAACAAGGTTTAGGACTAACCAGTTGAACAAAACCCTCGAATGTTGAAGAAATAGTTGAAATATTATATAGATATTCTTTCCTCCATAGCGACAACTATTTAGCCTCTCATAATGAAGAGGACAACATTCGTAGGGAAAATCCCCATGAACTGAAATTGCTAACACTAAGAACATTAAAAGACTCAAAATATAATCGGTTGACGAGTTGGAGAAAATTTTCGATGATCCCCATCTTCTTCCATGCTCCTTATTTATAATAGCTCACGGAATTCAAACTTATTTTAGATGGTGTTATTGAGTTCGTCACCTATTTTGGATTTTCACTTTCCAACTGGGTCATTATGGCTTGTCGACCATGTGCTTGCCTACTGGTATCCTTTACTTTTTTTATTGCTGGCTTTCTTCTCATCTTCTACCGATAGTCCTCCTTCTGTTTTTTCACATTTTGAGGTTTTTACCTCGTTTTGAAAAATTAGTTCCTTTTTTACCCTTTTTTGGTTTGGTTTGGGTTTTTTGGGTTACGCGAATTTTAATTTTGAATAAGGATTTACTTGTTTTTCGCAGCCAGGGCATATGTGCTTATTCCATTGTCCCACATGCATCATGTTGCAGGCATGCTTCCTGGTAGTCTCCGTTGTATGTAGCTTATTCTCCCAGCATTCTTTTCTTCTCGAATACGCTCTCTATAGACTCAGTGCTCTTCCCTGTCATATAGTTCAACATGAATGATCTATTTAATTTATTGAAAAATATTTAAAATGGATACTTGACTTTATCCATCTCAGTGAGACAGACCCAGACTTCATAAACTCTTCTGGTAGATATTCATCTTCGCTAAGGGATGTACTAGAGGAGTTTCTCCTGTGGCAGCCGTGACTTTGTTAAAGGCTACCATGTCAGGTCTCTACAATTTAATAATTGTTGGATGAGACCCTTTCCCGCGATTCCTAGGGCTGCTGAAATGAACTTTAGCTCAAAAATATCTCCACATTTTAAGTGGAGATTGTTTTACCATGCATCACATACTACCCTAGTAATCCATTTTGGAAGTTTTTAGATCTCCAGAAATCTTGATGACATACGAACAAAAACCAGTGTTTCAAAATAATACCATTCTCGAACCTCTTCTGATTTCAACCATTTGAGCATCAGATCTGATTTTTATTTTCCAAATGAGTGTACCACGGTCTTGCTTAGGTTGAGTCCTATACGGGAAACCAGTTTTTCCACATTCTTTAGTATACCTTGCCAAGAAAAAATAGAAGAAACAGAATCGTTAGTGTTAGTCTTAGAGGTGCCTACCATTGGGCTAAGGTTAATCTCTCAATCTTCAACCCTAGAGGTGTTGGGTTGACTTGAATCTTTAGGAGTTTGCACTTCCTATAGTTCAATTGTTGCCACTTCACCAGAATCTAGCAATGACCTCGTGCAAGCAATACTTGAATCTGCCGCTACAAGTTTACAGCCCTATTCTTTAATTGCAGGTTTGGGGCCAAGATCTCTTAACTCTTGGGTCATCATCAAAGGCAATGCCTTTCGAATTGGTTCCATTAACTCATGCCATAATGAGCTCAAGGCTAGTTTGGTACTCTTGATGGCGATCTGCGCAGTGTCAATATAAGCACAACAGATACATGTGCGAAAGATGAATAAATACCATATTCATCAGGACAATATTGCTTATATAAAAATTGCTTGAATACTTCTCAAAATTGCCAATTTAATTGGCTTTTGGTCACCTATTCTGGCAAGAGTATTAGAATCAAGAAGATTGGAGAGATAAAAATCTCAATTTTGTTCCTTAAATGAGATTTTTTAGGACCACTTTAAAATGAGAATAACGTTTATAGAATTCTCACTTTTCTCAGACATGCTTTCTTACAATAGTAACACATATAACTTGATTTTGAAGCAATGTATCACTTGTTGAAGCATATTTTTAGTCTGAAAAGCTCAATCCTCGCGAGTTTAGAAGGATCTAAATGGTGTCAGCCTAATTTCGTTGTTTTTCCGCTCTTGCAAAAATTTACAGTTATATGACGTATCCATCCAACTGTATGATAACATATCTGACTGAAATAAGCATATTTCTTACGTTTGCTAGTTCAGTAAAGTAGAAGATAGGCCTATGGATCTTTCTTCCCTACTGATGGACTCGCTGACCTCAAATCTAGAAGTTCACCTGCTATGCTCGTGGGCCAAATTCGAAAATTTTAGAGGGCATCATATATTCACACACACATATATATATTAAAGGGCAAACTTGTCACACAAGCTATTTTCTTCCAATACTATAATGATCAATAGTGTGAATGGAGTCAACTAAGGAATGCCAATTTGATTGCCCTTATGATTTCTTGTGTAAAGCAATTATAAAAATACTATTCAAATATGATTCATTTCCCATTCTTATTCCATTTTTAAATTAATTCAAAATCCTGCTTAATTTAATTCTTATATATTAATCATGGCCTTAGATGTTACTCATTACTTGTGCATAATTCACATGTTCAGATAAACAGTCAAAATCATACTAACTATAAAATTGACACAAGAGGTCAAGGAAGAACTAAATTAGCAATGCTATATGAACCCATAACAATAGTAACATAGCATATTGATGTCCACATAAGATTGACCTATGTCAAAGCTTGAATCTACCATCCGGTGTCCCGTTCGCAGCTCTATAAACTCCCCCCACGCCGGCCATTTCACCCTTTCAAAAAAAAAAAACCGAGTGGGAGCTGACTATCCTTGAGCTCAACATCGATCTATTGCATCCTTTCAGACAAAATCTACAGTGAAGTAAGAGCTGTCCAGAAAGGGATTGAATTAGAATGGAAAAGATAGTGATAGTGGTGGAAGACGTGGAGATTGCGAGAACTGCTCTGCAGTGGGCACTTCACAACATCCTTCGTTATGGAGATGTGGTTATACTTCTACATGTTTATCCCACAGCTCCAAGATCCAGAAACAAGAAAAAGCTTAGACGACTCCGCCTCAAAGGCTTCCATTTAGCTCTCTCCTTCAAAGACATCTGCAACTCTTTTCCCAACGTACGTACAAATCAACACCTCTCTCTCTCTCTCTCTCTCTCTCTCTTGTTGAATGGGCTATGCAAATTACTTAAGAGTGTAAGTGGCGCTGTGTCGCAGACGAAGACTGAGATTATTGTGACGGAAGGTGACCACGAGGGCCGACGGGTAGCGGCGGTCGTGAGAGAGATCGGCGCCTCCACACTTGTGTTGGGACTTCATGATCGTAGCTTTCTCTACAGGTAAGTGAAAATCGGCTAATTCTTGCGTGCTTGGTTCTTGCTGATTGAGATTGATGGGGTTGATGATGAATTGAATTGATGATTGTTGTGATGATGGTGTGTGGTTGGTCAACACCCCCCCTTACCCGGAAGGAAGAAGAACAAGTGACATAAAAGAATGGGCCCTCTGCCTGCAAAAACTTGCCTGTTTGTCTTCTACTGTTTTCTCTATCTTTTCCTTCTTTTATGATAATTATTCTTTTCTATTATTATTATTATAAGACTGCTGAGATCATGGGATAGATGGCAATTGAGACAGGTAAAGTAGGGTCTCCTGTTTCAATTTCAGGGCTTCCAGTTTAAATAATTGAGTTTGGATTTAGGAATGGGTTAATTTATTAAATTCTGTTCAATGTTGTAGCAATAATAGCATATAAATTTATATGTGTGTGTATTATTACATAAATTTACAAAAAGCTTCACATTTTAATTTTCATTTCATTTCGTCACTAATCTTTTTTTCTTTGAGGTATTATTACACTATTAATGACCACGGTTTTAAAATCATGGTGAATCATATTATTATTTATGGTTAAATAAAATTAAAATATAAATTTAAATTTTTACCACGGTTAGTCAATATTTGTCATGGTTTTAGTCATAGCCAAAACCTTTGCCAAAGTTTTAGCCATGGCTAATATTTTGGCCACACTTGTAGACATTACGGCTAATGGCCTTTGAGAAGCCGTGGTCGAGTTGTATTTGCCACAATTTTCTCTTTTGGTTATAGTAATTAACCATAGTCAAAAATTATATTTTTTTCGTGCGTCTATAATAATTATATGAATCATTTATATAATTTTTTTAATCATTACTAATATATAAGTTTATATTTATTATTTTAGTTTAAAAGAACTTGACCCAAAGGTGCTTTTTAAAATTCATTAGAAGTTTTATAAATACAAAAAATTAATTTCTATTTTAAACAAATTAAAATAATAATTTTACTCAAGAATTGTGAATTAAGGCCTAAAAACACAAATCCATATATATATATATATATAACATATCAAGATTCTTCAAAAAAAAAATTATAAATATGTAATTTATCATAAACGTTTTTATCTAATCCTATAAGAATTTAACAGTGTTTGGAATGTTTTTTTTGAATGTTTGTGAAGATAGAGAGAAAAAAAACAAATATAAATAAGTATGTGTTAGAGATAGTATGTATGTTTGGATTTATCTTTTAGAATAATTTAAAAAGTATTATATGTTTAATGTTGTGTTTCAGAAGACAAAAATTATTGTTCATTGTCAAATCATGTCTTTTTTATATATATGTGTGCGTATATATATGTGTATGTATTTATGCTAAAACAGTTAAAAACGTCCAAATAAGATGTTTTCATTTGATGACAAACATTAGGTATGTTTTGACTCATTCCGGAGATAACTTAAAAATAAAAACAAACATAGGGTAAGTTTTTCATATTGATTTTGTTTGACTCTAGTGGATACAGTAGAAAAAATATGATTTTTCACTACGATTAGTTAATTAGTATGACCAAAAGAAGAAAATCGTGGTAAATGCAAATCAACCACGGTTCGGAACGACTATTAGTCGTTTCTACAGGTATGACCAAAACATTAGGTATGTCCAAAATCATGACAAATCTTTTGACTATGGCTAAAACCCATAAGGAAATCTTGATTAATTATGGTAAGAATTTAAGTTTTTGCTTTGATTTTTATTTAATCATTGTTAATAGTATTGATTTACCATAATCTTTAAGCTGTGGTCATTTATAATGTAGTAAAAACTCAATTTCTTTTTATAGTGATGGTATTTATTTACAAGTTTTTAAGCAATAGTGATACATAAAATAGAGGATAATTCATTCTTTTGTTGTGAGGTATTATGCTTTGTTATTACTAAATGGGAAAAGTATTATTTTAGTACGTTAAGTATGCCTAATTTTAATTTTAGTCCGATTACTATGTTCATTTTTATTTAGGTCTAGTAACATACGAAATTGCTTACTTTTAGTCATCTGGCAGATTCTCGGACAATTTTACCCCTATGAGTGCATATGGACTAAAACTGTCTTTCAAAAGTTGCATAGGGGTAAAATTGTTCGAAAATCTGCTAGAGGACTAAAAGTAAGCAATTTCGTAAGTTACTGGACCTAAACAAAAATAAACATAGTTATCAAACTAAAATTAAAATTAAGCATACTTAGCGGACTAAAATAAATATTTTTCCCTTACTAAATTTAAATAGCAATTTTTTAGATAATCATGACAAGAGACTAATGATATTGTTTGATTAAGCCAATAATCATGAGAAGTTAGATAGTAATTCATAATTGTTTTAATTAAGTTGGTAAGTTTGTCTTATATTCCATTTCCTACACAAGTATACAAAATATTGCTTAAAATATACACTTTTTTTTTGGGTAATTTCTTAAAATACACACTTTGTGAAATAGAATAATTACTTGCAAATATAAATAACTATGTAGATATGAACAAAAATGAAATCGTGATATTTAAATTATGTTGCGTCTTCTACCACTACAAGAAAATAGCTTGATAGCGACGAAAAAAAAAAAAATTAGCATCGAGATAGTTAACAAGTAAAATTTTTAATATCAAATTTTATTGTAGCAATTGAGTTATTTTGTCGTAGTGTATCCCATTTAATATATACAAAAACTACGTGTACAAGATATTTTCTAATTAAATATGGTAATTTTTGTTCACATAGATGTATATATTAAATAGAACATAAAATGTAATAGAATTTAAAATAAAAAATTATATTTTTTTATGGGTGAATAAAAAAATTAATTTGTTGAAGTAATGGATTATCCAAGGTGAGACTAGAAGATTCCATTCTATAATTAATACTATATGTTTTTCTGTACATGAGTATACTATCATATATAAAAGAAATTATGAAATATATTATCAAAAAATCCTATTATTTGTGCATGAGTATACTATGATATACAAAAGAAATTATGAAAAATATTATCAAAAAATCCTATTATTTGTGCATGATTATACTATGATATACAAAAGAAATTAAGAAAAATATTTTCAAAAAATCCCATTATGAAAAAGAAATGAGCAAAAAGCCCCGAGCGACGAGGTATTTTGTTTTTTCCTTTTTTTTTTTCGTTGACAAAAGAATTTTTGACGATTTTTTCTACTAGGAGATTTAAACCTTTATGGTTTCACTGGGCTCTTTGAAGCATTTTTCTGTTTTGTTTTCATTTTCAGTATTTTCAGGTGAATTATTGTGTTTTTAGTAGGTTTCTGTGATAAACGAGAATATGTTTGAAATTACGTGATAGAATGAAAAAATGTATTTTAGTTAGGACATTTTGTCATAATATTTAATTTGCATGAAAAGATCGTTATAGAATGAAAATATGTTCAGATTAGGATGTTTTCATGATAATTTTTTGCATGAAAAAACGTGATATTTTATAATAGACCAAAATTTTAGGATTTTAAATAGCCTACAATTAAAAATAGGGTTAATTACACTTAAACCCCCTCTAAAAATGCGAAAATACACTTTCCTCCAAAGAAATTTCAAAATTACACTTACACCCCTCAAAAAATTTACTGTTTAATACCTGAAATTTTTTCGTTAAGATTTGGACAAAAAATGCCGACGCTAATAAAAAAATTACATAATTTTCGAGTGTACATATATATATTACATTATCCCTTTATAAGTACCAAAATATACATGAAAATATTAAATGAGGAGCAAAATTGAAAATTTATGTAACTTTTCTTGTTAGCATTAGCATTTTTTGTCCAAACCCTAACGGGAATGTGTAAAGGAAGAATCTTCGAAGGGGTGTAAGTATAATTTCAAAACTTTTTTGAAGAAAAGCGTAATTTCTCGTGTTCAAAGAGGATTTAAGTGTAACTAACCCTGAAAAATAAACCTTTGATAATGAAACCAACCAGCTTGATATTTGTAATCTTCTATAGTCCTTCATAACCTCAAAATCAGCTTCATTGCTTGTATCATCAACTAATGTAGTTTGGTGTTTTGTACCGTATTTTCGTGTATAATTGTGTAGGTTGATAACGCCCCAAAACAATATCACCAGGAATTTGAATTGTAAGGTTCTTGCAGTGAAGGATTCAACAACTCTGACATCCAGAACTATTTCAATCCAAGGTTGCTCTAACAAGATGGGTTTCTCACAAATTGATATATCTACACTTAGGTGAGATTTTTAGTTCTTTCTTGGTTCAATTCACACAACATATGTTTTTCTTTTTTTGTGTGCATATGTTAAATTCACAACTATTTCATAATGAGAAGGTATTTATAATTATGCTAAATTTAAAAAAAATCGTTATAATTTATCCTAAAAATATACTAACTAAACACATTGACGAAAAAAGAATAGAACAAGCGAACTACGACATTTTTATATTATTTGAGTCGGTAGCAATCAGATTATATTAACAACATTCATTTATACTAATATGAAAATGAAGGTTCTCGGTACTCACAAACGACGGTTAATGACAACAATCGTACTAATTTTTTATGAAGTCAAAAATACCCGTAATTGATAAGATAATTAATTTATTTAACTATTAAATTTTTAGATTAACTGATAAATTAGTTCTTTTTTTCTTTCTTTTTTGTGTTATATTGGTTTATATTTTTTACTTTTATTTATAATATATTTTAAAACGTGAAAGATTATTCATTATTTTCATGTAGAAACGGTGTGCCACAATGTGTTGTACTTCTCATCGATCTAATTCGACGAAGAATGTACTTAACAATATAATGGGATTTTTTGATAAATGGGACCCCGAAAAAAAATCCCCGTACCCATTCCCTATAGTTTTTGAAAAAAAAATATGATGTGTCAGATGACTAGTATTATAAAATATTATTCAACTTTTAAATGGTATTGCAGTGTGCCAGAAGTTCCTGTAAGAAAAATCCCATACCAAATTTGTCCAGACCCGACTGCTATAATTTGGAGACCGACGCTGTCAAGAACAGGCCGGAGGAGTTCATGATGACATGTTTAGCTTCTTATCAAAGAAAAATTCAACAGAAATGTTTTATCATTTGACTGATGTATAGTACCTTAAAAATGATTTAGTCAATAATTGTAAGAACAATTATATAGACACAATTGAAATTGAATTGATAGGGTATTGTATCTCTCTCCTTTGGTCTGTGGTCTTCTAATGTAAGAACTTGTGCTGTTCATTTTATGGCTCTTATCAGTTCTGGAATTGTATGGTTCCTGTTCTGTCTTATATATTTTATTTTATATAATATAGAGAAAGTAATGTGTTGAAAGATTATGTTATTTATTTTATTTAAAAAAGATTTTATACATAGAATGGAAGATACAATAGATTTTGGAATAGAAATTCAATCAAGTACTTGGTATACATCATGAGTGTTTGAAACAATTTAAGAGAAGTAATTATCAACTTATGATTTTAAAATGATAATTACACGGTCCATCTCTGAGGTTAAGGTGTAATTATATGTAAGTTTTCTATAATTTAGAAAATTACATTTAGTAACATTGATATAGATCCATCTATTAGTTAAAACTAACTGAATTTCTTGATATCATAAAAAAAAATGAACGAAAATTTAAATTTACCCTCAATTGACTTATTACTGACTTGTTGTAGATCGTATAAATATTTTTTGACCAAACTACTCTTATATATCTGCATATGCTAATGCATGTGAAAATGTGCATATTCACCCTTATAAGGATAGTTTAATTTGAAAAATATTTATTTGACTTACAATAAGTAAGTAATGAGCCAATTGGGGGTATGTAAATATGAATTTTATTGTTTTGCTGATGTCAACAAATTTCATAAATGTTACTGATAAATGTATCTATTTATTGGATAAAAACAAACTCAGGGGTATACTAATGTAATTTCTCAAACCACGAGAGGTTTACATATAATTACACTAAATTTCAAGGGAGGATACTCCTCTGCTTTTGAAACAATAAAAAGCAGAAGGGGAAAAAACCTACTTTTGGGTTGAAAGTAAAAGCACTTTGAAAGGTGCTTCTACCTGTACTGATGTTCTTGTAAATAACTTAAACTTTATTTTGAACAACTTGACCCTTATTATATATTTCTACTTTTTGTATTTTGTTAATTTAAATTTTTAAATTTGCACATTTTTAAGTTGGCATTGTACTTTTCAAATAATTCAAGTTTTAACACTATTAAAATGTATAGTTTTCATACTATTTGGTACCCTTAAAATCCAAAGGCCCTCTGAGGGGCCTGCCCAAAGCAAGGAACGGGAAGGCCTAGGCCTAGGTGCTAGCAGTAATAGGGGATCCCAGTGACCTAATGCAAAGGCCTACGCCACGAGCAGGCCTGAGTTAGTAGAATTCTAACAAGTCCCCTCGCTAACGATCATGGGGGCTCATGTTGGGGGAACAACCATGTGGCAAGGACGATGTGCAGCCACCTCCACCCAACATCACTAGCTAGGCCACCTCAGGGTCTAGGAAGATTTGGTTGAATGAATCTGCTCAACAACCTAGAAAGCAATGAGATGTCCCGATTCATAGAAAAAACGCCTGACTATAATCTTATCCATTTGGAGGAACATCTCTTCATAAAGAGACCTTTTCCCCCTGGAGGGAGGGGGAGTCTAGCAAAGAGGGATAACTCATCCCCCAAGTCTAATGAGAGTTGGGCTCCTCCTAACATCGACTTGGGCGTTAGAATGCTAATGTATATTTTCGAGATCCTTGTTCTAGAGCTTGCAAAACTGTTGAGATATATATTTGAGGAAGGTTTTGGACTATCTCGAAATTGATTTTCATATTTGAAAGAAAGTTTCAATTCTCCCATCTCTCTGTTGAGATAATGACTCATCTTGTGATGAGCAGTGAAGTACATTTATAAATATTACGTCTTTTAAATAAATCGAAATTGATTATCACTTACAAATCTCCACAAAATATACTCTCTCTAAAACAAATCAATGTTTACATACTTTCATCATAATTGATTTAAAAAATAGGAAAATATATGTTTGTAAATTGATCTAAATAAAAGCTTATAAATAAGTTAGATTCGAATACGTGGATAATTTGATTAACACAATTCACTTTACCTCTCTCAAAGGATGTGAATGTTTTGATTATCAGTAAACTTCAATTAAAATAGTAGAGAAAGTATACATATCGATGATCAAAACATAGGTGAAAAGCCAATTTACTTCCTCAAGTAAATATAAGAACCAAGACAAGAAAGGATGCACCCAGAACTTGTGAGCTTGATGGACACGCATCAGTAAAAAGATGGCCCCACCAATTTCCTGGCACCGCGTCGCCATGTTCGATTTCCTTCTCCCAATCCAACACCCCCCCTTTTCTTCTCCACCCTATTCTACTATGCTGTGAATCTGCGAAGCAAAGAAACCTGCGAGGAGTTGGCAATTTCTACTTTCTTTCCCCGTGACAATCGCCTCGTTTCAGCAGCTAAACTTGAGCTTCTGTAAATGGGATTCTGAACTACGGTTGAGGAATCCAGTGTAGTGAATTCATGAACAGTTGACCTATCTGGAAGTTACTTCTCGTTGTTTTACCAGGTAAGCTACTCTGCCCCACTTTTGCACTCGTATGTTTTTAGACGGGCTTTTCCTGGTTATTTCTGAACCACTGGCATCACTGTACTGCATCGTTACAAATATAACGAAGTTAATGGCAGTATATAGCTACGAGAAGTTCTTACTTCGGTATCTAAATTGCTATTGATTTTTGATTAGGCTAATTGGCAGTCATCTGAAAGCGGTGGGAGGTGCCAATGGCTATGGTCAGCAGAACCCGAGATATGTTGGAGGGTTTGGTGAAGGATGGGTCATTCAAGTGGTTGAGTAAAAGACGGAGCGCATTCGAGGAAGAGATTGAGGAAATGGCAAGGTCTCCATCTGCTGGGAAGAACTGGTTGCCTGAGCTCTCTCCTCCAGCAAATGTTGTGGTCTATAGATGCTCAAAGTTAGTTTCTTCTCTACTTCTGCTATCAATTTTTATTCCATCTCCATCATTCTTTCTTTTTTTCTTTTTTAGTTTCAGATAATGAGAATGGTTATATTAGTCTCTGGTCAATGAAGGAGACTGTGATTACTTCTTAGTTTTGATGCCAAGCTATATGCAGAAAATCTTCTAATGAAACTTTTGGAGTTGCTTTAATTGACTTCCTTGAGTCTTGACCTGGGACAGGAATTAGGTTGGTGAGGTTCAATTTGTGCAAGGTAAAGGTCATTGTGTCAACACTGGGTTGAACTGATGCTAGGTTCCTTGCAGGAGATGAGAGTTGGACTTGATTGGAATAAACGAGGATATATATAACTCATTATTCAAAAACAAAAGACTAATACAGCATTATGAAGGAACTAAAGGTAAGACAAGTATTGAAATCAATGCAGCATATTCCCAATCGCTGCATAGTACCTCATGAATACGTGAATATGAAAGTTTGCTGTAGCCCTTCTAGTCAACCAAAAAAATATACCGTTGACTTAAGTCAACGGAATAGTTCTAGTGAATCAAGAGAAATTATTCGCTTGATGCACACCTGACATGATGACCCAAAACCATGCCGCAATATGTTCTCCAGCCTGAATAAAAGATTTTGATTGAATTGAATAAACACCACAAACAAATGGAAGATATGCTTATCTGCTTACAATAGATATCTGCATACCAATTACTGAAATATAGCATTTTTGCACATAGAAAATCTAATTGAGTAAACAGCACAGTGATATTGCCAGATGAAAAAAAACATTCATTATCATAGACGAGAAATAGGAAAAGAGAGTGAGACTGCAGAAAAGGCGATATCACTGTGTCGCCGAGTGTGCACATTTAAAGATGGACTGTTTGGAAACCACCGTGTAGCAAAGATAACCCAGCGTGGTAATAGGCTTCTCAAAGTTTCTATTTCCCTTTTCTTGCTTAAACGAACTCTTTTTGGTGCTCCCTTGAAGAAAATGCTTGTTTATCTGGCCATTGTATTTCGTATTTTCAAAAATTTGAACAAGTAATGAATCCTGGTGGTTAGTGCCTTCTTTTCGCCCGCTTTTGCAAATGGGATTTTAGTGATACATCCAAATGTTGGCCATAGGACAATTGAAGGTGATGTTTCGTTTTCCAGTTGTCTTAAATTGTATAGTTCCTAAATTGAAGATACCATAATATCAAAAACACCTTGAGCTTTTCTGTATGTTTGGGTGAAAATTTAGCTTGAATGTCCAAATATATGGTGGAATCATGTTTATTCTTTGTTATTTCAAGTTTCAAACCCTCATCATCCATCATCAGCTCCACATCTAACATAATCAGCATATTTTCGAAATTCTCTAGTATTACCTGTGTCTTGCGCCCTTGCCACTTCCGACATTATCTTTACCATAATTGTCTTTTCTACTGACTGCTTGTAGTCGAACTTCTGTGCCTTCCACTTATGTTAATGTCTCACCAGTTTCCAACAGCTACAGCAGGTTCTAGCTTCTAATTTCTCCCTTGTCTTTTATCATTTTCTCCTTCCCTCTACTGTATTCACCCTTCTACTTTTAGCAGATACTGTACTACTTGGACCAATATCAATTGAGTTTCCCCAAAGTTTTGTCTCATGCATGCTGTTCATCCTATTCTACGCATTGAATGTAAATCTATTCCAATTTCACAACTCAACCTCTACTTTCACTGATCTATATGGAGTCATTATATTCAATGACACCAAACTAGCTCCACTGTTAGTGTTTTCTGCTCTACCATGCAACAAACTGAGTCATCATTTCTTTTCTTATCTTAAACCACTATATAATTGGCCCAAATAGAACATTGCCTCAAAGATTTACAGAGGAAATGATGGCCTAGGTAAATGGAGGAAGTCAAAGGGAGTTTGATTGGGGATATTTGAAAATCATGGCTATGAGTTTCAAAGGAGGGTGGTGCCAGTCAGAACAACTAGGTGGATTCTGATGCTGAACACGTGTGATAGTGGTTAGGAAACAACCATGACAAGTGGTCCGAGTTTTAGAGGCCAACTAGAGAGGGGGCTGAGATTTGGGTAGGTGTGAGTACAGAGACACAGATGAGAAGATCTAATTTTACACAAGAAAGGTGATAATCAGATTGTTATTGTCTTGTAATGGGTATAATATAGATAAATCAGCATCATAAGTGTTCGCCGTTGTATTTAAAATTGAGTAAGAATTTAAACTAGTTATTGCATTTAGATGCACGTAACAATTCTGAAGCCTTCTAATGCAGTATCTCAAGTAACTTCTATTTAATGCTCTGGGTTGCATTCTTATTAGTTCTCCTTTTTTTTTTCCTGCAAGTATTTTGTAACTATTGTTGGTTATCCACTGTTTCTAATTCGCAAAATTAACTATTCTTTTTTAGGTGTTAATGGACATAGGGATTAAAGGTAGGTGGTGAGGCAAGTTAATCGTTTGTAGGCTCCGGGTCTACAAATTGAAATAATTATTGAACAAAAATTGCAGAAGTTGGCCATGCAAAGGGCAATTCGATTTGTAAGAGGAGTTTCACATCAGGAGCACGCCAATTCTTGTGACCATATCAACTACCATAGACCTGTGATACATCACAAAAGCATATTGACTTATGAATCTTAATAATAAATCTTAGCAACTTAATACTAACTTTAGTAGAGGGCTTATGTATGCTAAATATCATATATATCATAAAACAAATGTATTAACAAAGATCTTGTCTAGAGGAAAACGGAATTATTAATCGATCCACAAATGATAATAACGACAGTGTCTCAACAATTAAAAATTCTCCCGGATTAAAACAATACTCATGCCTCCTTTTAACCTTCTTGGTTAGAATGAGAAGAAGTGCAAATCACGCATACTCGAATCAAATGATCCATGATTCCAATTAAAATTTATTAAGTACTAGAGCCGATAATGATATTTCAGATGAACCTCATGACTACAGCTGCTGAATCCTTGGTATCTGAAAAAATGAGGAAAAAGAAGAGCTTTTTACCCTAGTAAGAACAGCCATATATCTTAAGCAAGAGAAAATAACTATAATTAACAAGATCACTTGTAACGTGTACAGGAATTTTTTGCGATAGATCTGAATGTAAAATTATGTATTGAAAGTAGCATATGCAACCACAATTTAATGTAGAAGTGCGAAAAATGTATGCCAAACAACTTATAAAATTGACATATGTTAACCATTTGTGCTCAGATAAGATCAGAAATTAGAAAAGCATAAAACAAAAAGGCATCTATGATTACATTAGGCTTTACATGGGTCATATACTGATAAGCATAAGTCCTGTTGTGGTCCACACATCAAAACTTAATGTCGTCAGTTTTGCAATTTACCTACTCCAGAATGGTCAGTAGTGTATTGATACCTTATGAAATGAGAGTTACTTTTATTTAAACCTCATACATCACCATGTATTTGGACTTCTACTGCATGCAATAGAATTGCTTGCCTAACCAGGTTATTAATATCCTAGTTACCAACAAACTCAAAAAGTTTAGAACTCCAGACTAAGAAAAGAATTAGAACACCAAGGAGCTATGCCATCATCTAAACTTTTTCAATGTTATAATTTATACATTGCCTAAAAACGGTGAGGATGGAGAAACTTAATGTGCCATATTAGGTGTGCGAGAAATCTTGGACATGCTTGTATGTCAGTTGAAATAACCTTGTCTAGCAACTTATGCTGACCTTTTTGTCCAACCTGGTGATAGAATATGATGTACCTCTACTAACATCCATGAAGTTGCTCACTTGCAGGTCATGTTCTTGGTTGCTTAGGGCTTGATTTAGTGGCTTTAGTTTGACCCTATGGTCTATCGTTGTGGGAAGCCTGATTGTATATGTGCTAGTGGCAACAAAGGAGTTGGGCGAATAAGTCGTGTGTCTAATCTCTTATGTGAGTCGGTGATTTCCCACATGATTATAGAAGTTTGGTGCTGGTTGTAACTGGACTCTATGAGCTTCTTTCAATATTTGGATTAAGTACTGCAGCGGAGCAATGATTGACAAGCTTATTGAACTAAAGTATGGCCTGGGGCTCCACTCTCATGTCCCCAGGTGTGAAAATCTATCTAAGGTGCTATTGATGTGCACTTGGTGTAATAGCACATGGTTAAATCAATGCAATGAGGACATCGCATTTTCAATGGGTGGTTAAAAAATGTCCCATCTTTTGAAAAGATTGTTCAATATGTGGGTGCAGTTGAGCTTCTTCATGTTAACCATTCTCGCTAGATGAGGACAAAAGCAAAGTAGTTACAAGCAAAGTTTACTGAACTTTGGTCTCAATTGTATGTTCCTTCCGTGGTCATGCGTTATATGATTGAGAGGGAAAGCGAGGGGAAAAGAGAACAAATGGGGAGAGCACAGATGGGGGAGCATATATTTGTGCTTATGCATTCTTGACCATAATGGGCATATTTGATCATGTTTAAATTTAGTCCATGATTAGGATGCCTAGCTAAGGCACTCCACAGTTCAAGGTGCGAGATACCCATTGTTTTTTATTTGAATCAAACAAACTTTTGGTTTCTGAACCTATTTGTTAGTGAACCTGATGAGGTTTGATTTTGAGGTTTACTGTAATGGAGTCCTCTTCATGATTTTCTTCTGCACCTTTTTAATATTCAAATTACAAGAATGGAAATTTGTCAGTGTGCATGAACTATATTATACTTGTTCTAATTTTTTGTTTGCTGATAAAATCAAGCAGAATCCTTGGACTCTCTATGTGCCAACTTCGAGAGAACTTTGATGCAGAGGCTTCTGATCTTTTAAAGTATAAATCAAACTTTGCACGAAACTTGTTGGAATACTGTTGCTTCATGGCTCTTGCACAGTCAATACAAGTAACTGGTTATCTGGATGACAACAAATTTCGACGCCTTACATTCGACATGATGGTTGCTTGGGAGTTTCCTGAGGCTGCTGGCGAATCATTTCCCCATGTATGCTTTCATTGTTCAAAGTAGCAGAACTGCATATCTGTATATATTTGATTACCATCAGATTAAGTTGAGTTTTATATAACTCATTATTTTCAAGTTTTAGGGAAAAAAGAACTTTCGGATCATAATGGAATTTCGCTATACATCTGCAAATTTCCGATGAAACTGGTAATTTCTATCATTACTCATGTTTATAGCAGATGGATGATGATGCTACAGTTGGAGTTGAGGCGTTTTCTCGGATTGCTCCAGCAGTACCTGTTATTGCAAATGTGGTTGTCAGTGATAAAATATTTGAGGTGCTTGCAGCTTCAACCGATAATCGCCTTCATTTCTCTGCCTATGATAAGTTCCTTGTTCGATTGGAAAGGTACTAACTGGTATATTTATTCTTGTTAAATGGTTATATTCAGATTTTACATCTTCAGTTTGATTATAGCTTTTGCAAATTTAAATTTTTTTGGACCATATGGCTTCAATATTAATATCAACAATGTTCATTCATGCTTGAAGGTTCAAATAACAAGAAATTATTGTGATGTTGGTCAAGATTTGAAATAGTTTTGTTATTACTATGTTTTTTTTCTGTTGCATTACCAGTCAATAGGACTTTTGATGCCTTGTCTCGTGTCCTCGACTTTTCAGACCAACCCTCATAAGTTGTTTTCGTAGCTGCAATCTAATGTGCAACCCAACTACATAGGTTATCCAATGGGCTGTGGGGATTTGTTGTGACGTTAAAGCAATTCAACGTATTCGGTAACCACAACAAACAGATGGTGCCAAAGATGAACACTTACTATATTCATCATGTTAATATTACACTACTAAAGATTGCTAAATAGCTCCCAAAACCGCTAATCCAATTGGTTTATTAGTCACCTAACACCATAAGCTGAAGGACCTTGTAAGTGGAACTATATGCTAGAAATACAGGATAGTGTGTTCAACTGATGACCACTCCGAAATTTATCCTTGCAATTAATCGAAATGGTTCCTTTAGTTCCTAATCTTCACCTAAGTTTTTCTTTTTATGCTTTTCAGGGCAATAAGAAAGTTGCAGTCTCAATCAGAATCCTCTCTCCTGTTTTCCCTACGATCTGAAAGAAGGGAGAAGATCCTGGAAGTAGATGGAACAGTTACAACTCAGCCTGTTCTTGAACATGTGGGTATTTCGACATGGCCTGGTAAGTCTTGATGGCCTGGTAAGTCTTTTAACTAAGGTAGAAAATAATTTACTTCTTGAAAATGGGAAATGGGAAATCACTCGGCAGCATTCCTTTCTCTTGAAAAAGGTGATACATGTTTTATGTTGCAGGACGGTTAACTTTGACTGACCACGCCCTATACTTTGAAGCTCATAGAGTTGTCTCTTATGATAAAGCAAAGATATATGACCTTGCTGCTGACTTACAACAAGTTGTTAGACCTGAGCTGACAGGGCCCTGGGGAACCAGACTTTTTGACAAGGCGGTCTTCTATAAATCAGTTTCTTTGTAAGGCAATGGTACATGTGTACCATCTTTTATATAATACTAAGTAGGAACTAGATGTTCATACTTTCTACCTGCTTTTCATATCTTGGAAAGCTCATGAATTCTTTGGGACTTCTAATGTAGATCTGAACCTGTTGTCATGGAGTTCCCAGAGCTTAAAGGTCATACACGTCGTGACTATTGGTTAGCTATTATTCGTGAAATTCTATATGCCCATAGATTTATATCTAAGTTCAGACTCAGTGGTCATGAGCGTGATGAAGTGCTCCTGAAAGCTATATTTGGAATTCTGCGATTGCAAGCCATTAAAGAAATAAGTTCTGCAGTCCCTCTCTGCTGTGAGGCTCTTCTTATGTTCAATGTTTGTGACGAGCTTCCAGGAGGGGACCTAATTCTTGAAAAACTTGCAAACATATTAACCATGAGAGATGTAGATCGGAGAAATGCAGGAAAATCTCGAAATGGAATGTATTCAATCTCTGCTTTGGCACTTGCTTCTAGTTTGGGGTTTGTTTTTGGGACAAGTTCTGGCGTGACTAGCGACACTGGGCTGATAGTTGGTGAAATTGCTGTTGGTGAGATGACAGTTTTGGAGAAAGCTGTGAGAGATGCTAGAAGCAGCTACGAAAATGTAGTGCTTGCACAAGCTACAGTTGACGGAGTTAAAGTCGATGGCATTGACACCAACTTGGCAGTGATGAAGGTATGCCCAACATTTCTCATAATACTTTGCTCTTATACTTAAATTCCAACATGGGATTTTGAAGATTGAGACCATTGGCAAGTTCTTTGCTGCCAACAGTTTCTGGTATGACGCCCTAAAAATTATATCAATTTCCCTTCTGCTAAAATTTTCATAAATGGGCTTTGGCTCATAATCCCTTTTTAGCAACAATATATTTGAAACTGAATAAAGAATTTTAACAATAAGTTGTTTGTTTGTTTCTCCCATTTAATTGGCTTTCTAGTTTCTCAAAAATTGACTAGCTTTTAAGTGTGGTAGTTCTTAGCTAGAATGTGCATGATATTGCAGGAATTACTTTCTCCGATGACACAATTTTGGAATTGGCTTCTTTTTCTTCTCTACTGGGAAGAGCCTTTGAAATCCCTGGCATTCTGTTTGGTCTGCACGTATATTATCTGCAAGTAAGTATCATGATGAAAGAAAAATCAATTTGCAGGTCTGAACTTTTCTTAAAAGTTGGTTATCTAAATTAGATGCTGACTAGTGAGTGGAACAGGCTAGTTATATTCTTTTACTGAACTTTTTCCTCAGCCTAAGTCCTTTTCTTGCAGGCCCAAACTTCAGTTCAAACCATGTCCAATAGTGTAGTGACAGTTTCAAGTCCTAACTTTTGATGGGCTGGGTTGAGCAGACTAGAGACGAATCCCTAAGTCCTTCAATATCTTAGTTTCTATTCGCGCATACCATTGAAAGTGTAATCTAGAAGTTTAAAGTAAATAAAAAATTTATGTTGATATAACGAAAAGAAAAAACTTATCCTAATATAAAAAATAAATTTCAATGATTGACCACAATCAGTCAAATAGTTTGGGTCAAATTACTATCTGAGAACTGCTCTTCATTTATTAATTCATGTGATAACTAATCAAACTTCTCTGAGGTTAGTGTTTAATAAGCATAATGTTGATCGTGTTAGTATCATCTGGTAGTCAACTGCTGTGAAAAACTTGAATTTCGTTTGTAAAAGTTATACTTTAGATCAAAAATTACAATTACCTCCATTGAGATTTGCAGAATAACTCAAATAGAAAAGAATAAAGTACTTAAATACCATCGTTCTTTTGCAACTGAAAGAAAAAAAGAAAACAATTAAATAAAATTTGATAAAATGGCCGAGAAGGCCAAACTGGATGATAACATTTGACATTCATTTTGTTTCTTTTCTCCTTCTCTATGCATGTCTCTCTAATGTTGCCATATTTGGCCGTATTTTGGCCCCCTTGTCACCAATAATCTATACTTTAAAGTAGTGCAATCGAAATATCCAGGGATGCCTTACCTAGAGTTTGGTCCAAATGGCATTTTAGCCAACCCCCCCCCTACCCCTCACC
>NC_026157.1:1541915-1556459 GCF_000512975.1 Sesamum indicum
CCCCCCCCCCCCCCCCCCCCCCCCCCCCCAGAAAAAAAAAAAAGAAAGAAAGAAAAAAAAATGGTCAAATTACAGTTAGAATTTCCTAGGTTACTTTTGATATATCATATATGAAATTTATTGGAACCCTACCAAACTGATTTATATGTAGGAGGAACAAACTTTTAGTGGGGTCAATGTAATTTTCAATTTAATTGGTATGCATTTGTAATTAGGTCAAACCTTGGGCAATGCGGATTTACCCTTTGTGTAATGACTTCTTCTCCATCAGGTGTTTTCACCATTAGAATCCGCAATGATCTAAGATACCCTATGTTACAATTGAGAATGATGTAACTATAACTCAGACAAGATGCGGTTCAGAAACGGCACTATGATGTAAAAGTTATCTCTAGTTCCCTGATGGTACATTTGCTTGAGGACATTATGCAAGTGAATGCATTTCTTAAAGAATTGTCTATTTAAGTGACTGACTAATATTTCTCTAGCAGAGGATGGATGGGCTATGCATTTGCAGCATCGCTTATATTTTTCGCACTCTTCATGTTGCTTACCCGTTTTGTTGGTCAAGGCAGCCCCATTGATGAATTGAAAGTAACAGCACCACCTGCAATGAACACAATGGAGCAGCTTTTGGCTGTTCAAAATGCAATTTCTCAAGCTGAAGAGCTAATACAGGATGGAAACATTGTTCTGCTCAAGTTTCGTGCCTTACTACTCTCCATTTTCCCTCAGGTACTTTATGGTGTTTTTTCTCGCAAATCCTTTTGTCTACGAAGACTGAAAGAAACGGATATCAACAAAGAGGGTTTAACTGTTTGTTACTTGAAATCAGATTGACATAGTTAATCACAGGCCAACATGCTGCTAATTTGTTCAAATACTTTAGCTAAGGGGCTGAGACTTTTAGCCTAAACAGCGCAACTGTAGGCAAAGGAAACTTCCTAAATATATTAACAAATAAAATATATGAATAAAGAATTGGTTAGTAGCTTAGTGAGAGACTGCAGCTTATGCATCATACGTGGTGCTTGAGTTGGCATGTTTCTTGTGTGATATGAATTAATGTCCCCATCTAACACCAAACATCTATGTAGACTTAGAAATCCTTCTTAATGTAGAATTAAAGAGAGAGAATAGAAATCACAACTCAGACTTCATATAATTCTATGACCTGAGTTAACGAATTTTAGCTAAATACAAGTTTGTTGTTAATGGAATAGCTTGTTGCATTTATGAACTTTGACTGAACTACTATATATTTTCTAGAAATGGAAGATGCACAGCTGTACGTCTTAGTAGTCAATAATAGACAAGCATTGATAAGTTGAGGCAAAACTTATTTCTGCATCAACTATTTGGATACTTCCATTTCTACATGTTCATGATTATCAATATTCTTTGTTTTTCTTGTTCCCAGACTCGAGCTCTTTTCAGGGGGATGGGGGTGTTCGTGTAGGATTTGTTTGGTAACAGGAAGGCTGGGGGGAGGGAACGGATACCTCCCTCCTGTTTGATATTGTGGAAGAGAAGGAAAGGAAAGACAATCCCTTATGTTTCATTTCCTATTAGGAGGGCTCCCACATCCTCATTCTTTCTAAATTTCAGTCTTGCAAATGCTCTGAATTAGGACTTAAAACTAGTACAGGAGGAGTGCCCAGCCATCCTCGTTTCCTTTCCTCTATCCTGCCTTACTACTAAAGGAAAAGAGGCATGTCATTGAATTCACTCCATCAAGCCTTCCAACTCCTCCTCCTAAAGATACCTGTTACAAAAGAAAATTTTCTTGTTTCTCACATATTCTGGAAGTAGGAGTGGATAATATAGATATGAAAGTCTAGGTTCAATTTTAATCCTTAGATCAAGATTAAGTCCCTAGAATCAAACTAGTAGATGTAAACTTCTGATTGTGTTATCTAAAGAATTACCCTTATAATTTGCATACCACATTACAACCACACCCTTAGAGGTTGTTTGGGTGACTTTTAAGCTCTTCGAAACATCTCATAAAAACATCTTATAAGATGGTTGAATAATTTATAAGAAGTTAAAATTGTTTGGTAAAATTTTTAGTGGATGATTTTAAGATCTAAATATAAGATGTTAGGAATTTATAATCTCCTTTGAGGAAAAACAAGTTTTTAAATTATAACAGATTCCTTGGATTTTGATCATATTGATCACAAAGTCGTTATTACTAACATCTCACTTATTTTATGTGAAACACTTTAAGAGCTTAATTTTCAAATAAGATCAAACATGTTATAAGATACTTTGTACGAGCTTATAAGATGTTTTATGTAAGTTTAGCTAAATACCTCCATGGTCTCAGATCTCACGTCTTGTGTGACATAGGTTTTCTGAAATTCATTATATCCATCCATTAACCTCTACATATTTAACTTTCAGGCTACTGAGAGATTTGCAGTTGCACTTTTGGCTCTGGCTTTGCTTCTGGCTTTTGTACCACTTAGATATATTGTTCTACTGGCTTTCTTGGAAATATTTACTAGATATTCACCACTTAGAAGAGCCAACACTGAGAGATGGATGAGAAGATTAAGAGATTGGTGGTTCAGCATACCTGCAGCTCCTGTCATTCTTGAAAGAGTCAATGAAGAAAAAAAGAAAAGGTAGTGCAAATATGAAGTGTAATGATGTTTTGATCTTTGATCATTGTCTTTTACTGTAAAAATGTAGAATTGTGGATATTGGAAAAACAGCAATACTTTCTGAGTCGTCCAAAACAATGTAGCTTGTTGAAATATATCGAAAAGTATTACAATATAAGTTACTTATTAATATTTACTAGTAAAATTTTATATTTTTATCCTAAAAGCTTTTTAATTGTTTACTAAAGTATGTCAAAAGTAGGTCAGAATTACATTCTAGATAAAGAAATATTTTGCTTCCATTTTTTACATGCTCATAAAGAAATTCAAGCGAAATATTTTTTTAGTGTGTGTTATATTTAACATAGGCATGGATCTTTTGGATTCAGAGAGTATTTATTTAGTCTACATATTGTGATTTTAACTTACCTACTTTATCTTCCATTTTCTCTCTACTTTTGCAGAAGAACACAAATCAGAACAAAATAAATAAAGTAAAATGGATGCAAACATAGCAGTGGTTTGTTGAATGCTTCATTTTTCTTAAAATTTCATTGTTCTGTTATTACAGTCAATGCATCATTTTTTTTTTAATGTTTCATTTTAATTGTATTATTAGGTTAGAAAAGAACAAGTTGGTGATGTAGATACTGCCAATGCTTATATTTTACGAATGAAGTAAAAAGTGGTTCAATTCACATTTGAAAATATTATCTTTTGGCAAATCAGAAGCGCAAAAAGATCGTACATCTTGAGAGCTTTTTTGTATGTTTTACTTCAGAATATCATGTTTTGATTCTATTTAATATCATGTCATATTTTATGCAAGTTTAATTATAGAGTATCATATTATTTTGTTTCCCGATATTAATTCAAGTCTGAAAAAGAAATTCAATAAAAATATTGAACCAGAATTCGGGAATGTAAATTTTGATATTTTGGCGGCATTGTTTTTTACTCGTTTTCCTTAAAAATATACTAATTGTGACTTTTTCTTTATTTGTTTTCTTATTATTCATTTTTCTTTAATCACAGTTATTTTTTATTGCATTTTAATTTTTTTATCTATTATATTTATATTATTTATAATTGTTTTGGTAGATATATGTTCAATATAAGATAATATATTTATACACTTTTCACCCGTCCCACCCTTGTGATAAAAGTTAAATGTTTGAAAGATTCCCCTTCCTGTATTTTTCAAAATTATACAAAAACACCTTTCATGCATCTTCTTTATTTGTTTATTTTTTGTAATTTAAAATGATATTTATATTTATTTAAAAATTATTTGATCTATTTGAATGGGAGACCGTAAAGTCAACAGTGAAAGGATACGACAACACTCGGAACTCTAAAATGCAGTAAAAGCACGTAAATTTAAAATTAATATATAGAAGTAAAAAGGGAATGGAATCCCGTGTCTTTGGGTTTGTGCACTTAAAGGAGAATGCAGGGCCTATGGATATTAAGGAAAATTCTAATTTGAAACTTGAACTGATCATATAGTAAATACAATACACTTACCGTGTGATTAATGTACAATTTAAAGAAAGTGATCAATCACATAGCAAGTATGATATACTTGCTTTACGATTGATTTGGTTCGATCAAATATGATTCGAACAAGCATTTCTCTTGATATTTATTACAATTGACATGTACTATTGATTCATGTATCGCGTTGTTGATGTTCTCGTCCAGTGCACGTCCAGGCTAGAAGTGCCGTTCGTTCCATGTTTGCAGTCGCCTCTTGATTTTCCACGAATGACCTTTGTTTTGTCCACACAAAATCAAAATTATGTGTTTTCTAACGTCTCCACACCATACTAATGAATCCTTCTTTGAGTTTGCTAGAACTTTAGATGTAGGAAAAGTTAGAACAATAACATGGAGGAAGAGAGAGTTATAGGATTTCTCAAGAGGGTTTGAACACGTTGAACATGAGAGAAAGAGAGGCGAGAGTTTAAGGGAGAGTTGGCCTAAAATTTTCGGCCATTACTCTCTTAATTAATTAATTTCAAGTCCAATGTTTAACCAATTTAAATATGGGTCGAATTAATTAATTGAGTAAAATTTAAAATTAATTAATTAACATCTTGAGTTTCCAATCGAATAGACCCTCAATTAAATAATTTAATTAATTAAATTTGATAATTGAATCTTCTTTAAATCAATCTTTCTTGCTGAAATTAAGTCACCAATTAATTCTCCAATCAACTAGTAAATTGTATGTGACCTTTAGATTCACCTTCAACTTGACTTGGGTTAGTATTCAATATACTATTTAATTGCAACCCACTTGCTTATATTAATTAATTATATTTAATTAATTACTCCTCATTAACTTTAGTCACCGTAGGTGGCTATGTAGCAATGATCCATGCCACTAGAAAATAGGTGGAATTGATGTAAACTTGTTAGTTGCACCTACTATACATATACGACCCTTCCATCAAGCTATCTCTCAATTAAAGTTTAAGCATGAAATTCCCAATCTAATGCCAGCCTGGACTTCAATATCTATTTATCTTCGCGTGCGCACTAATTATAAAAGTTTTATAATTTTGTGGTGTTTGATATATATATATATATATATATATATATTCTCTTGGAAAAGAGAAGTCAATTGTGCTTGTGGTGATGATGAGGTTACGCATGTATAATGAGTAGGGACGGTAATATGTGCATATATATATATATATATATATAAATAAACAGGATTTACTTTAAAAATCATATTTAGGGGAGATACAACCGTAGTTAGGGGTGGGCATCCGGGTCAAGTTAATCGAGTCTCGACTTGACCCGATCAGGTACGAAAAGACGAGTCAGGTTGATTGGGTTTTTATGGTAGGTTCGGGTAACCCGCAACCCGTCTATTTTTTATCAGATCGGGTACTCGATCAGACAAAGGCAAATTCAGAGTTCTTAATCTACTGCCTCTGTTACCGACGCTTACCAATTATGTTAAACGTTGCTTAAATGTCACAACAGATGCCCACAGACCATTTGAATAACTCATGTAGTTGGGTTGCGCATTAGATGGAGGCTATGAAATCGAGGGTTGGTCTGAAAGGTTCCAATTCGAGGACCTCGCGACTGGGCATCGAGAGTCATATTGAGACTTGCACTGAGTATTGCATTCATTAGATAAGTGTTGTGTTTCATCGGCAATAGACATTGGACGTCTATGCAATTTTAGTGGGTTAGTTGACGAAGTGATCAACTGACTAAACTGACTCGTATGGATCGTCTTGTGGAAACTTAGGAGGCTTGATCAATATGACTTGAGTCCCCGACTCCGATAGTACCGGGTAGTCCTCAAACTTGATGAACCATAGTAGTTACGTGCACACAATGGCTGTATCTTGGATTTATGCGAGAGGCGATTGTGTAACAGACATGATCATTATGAACTTTGTCCAGTGCAGTCGAAATATGTAGCGAGGATGGTGGGTTCCAAGAAGAGGATACGTCCCCTGTCAATATGTGACATCGATATCTCTTATGCAGTTAAAGACGCGTTTACGCCTCACAAGATATGTAGCTACATTAGTTTATTGAATAGAAAATGGTTTTCTATGTCTAGAAATTAAAGGAAATGCAGTTCAAGTATTAAAGTATGGTTTCCTAGTCGAGGATGGGAATCAATACCAAATTGCATGCTCTAGACTAAGGCCAAGAGATGGTAGACGGAAGGACCGTACCCGTATGAAATCACGAGCCTAAATGTTCTCACGGATATTCACCTAGTTTTTGTAGTGCCATAGACCGTTGCTAGACAGCCACCCATGGTAGTCGACTTTCTTGATCAATGGTTCATCAAGAACGATTTATTAAATTGGTTTCAATTAATTGGTATGTTGGACACTAGCCCAAGTCTAGCTGAAATATGAACCTAAAGAGTCAGAAACAAATCACTGTGGAAGGTCTAGAAAGTAATTTAGAATTAATTCTAAAAAACTTAATAACTGGATTATTTACATGTGGGATGATCCATTGTATGGATAGCCAAAAATTAAATTAATTGAATTAATTTAATTGGGTTTGATTTAATTAATAATTTAAATTTATTAATTAGAGAGAATTGGGCTTATGTCTTTAATTTGATTAAATGACATTGGACTTAATTTAGTTTGGATTTATTAAATTAGATTTAATTAAATTTATTTTGCTTGAATTTAGTTCAATTTGATTAAAATGAAATCCGGTGTACTAAATTAAGGGTCACTAGCAGTAGAGTTAACTTCTATTATAGAAGGAGGGTTGGTCAAAATTGCACTTTTGGAAAGTATTTTTTAGGAAAAGAATACACTAATTAATAGTGTAGTTCTCTTTTGACATCTTCCAACCGTCTTTCATTTCTTCTAGCAAAGAGATCAAAACCCTCTTGTCGTGGTGTGGTGTGGATCATATCTAGAGGGTTCCTATGTTGGATCCTAAAGTAAACAAAGGAACGAATGCACAATTATCGATTGAAACATAAACGAGGTAAAATTTCTTATAAATACCGCATGTCTTTAGTTAGATTTATCGATACCCTTTATATATTTGGATTTTGTTTTGTTTTACTTCTAAATTGACATACTACATCGAATTTCTGGCAAAACCAAGGGTACACCCCTTGAATAGTCGTAGAATAATTACAATTATACGTATATGTTACCATTCTTTTAATTCTCTTGCACTTCCGCTCGCACTTTCCGGGGCCGATCCGCTTGTTCTTGCCTTCAGTTTGATATTGATCTTGCATGGAGACAATGAGCTTAGTGAACGTAAGGCCCTTTGGAGTACTGTGCTGCAGCTAATTGAGGGTATAGGGGACAAGTTGTGGTTAGTTTTTGATGCCTTTAATATGGTATGGAATATGAGTGAAATTTGCGGACTTGCTACCGAGAAGTTTCAGATACTTATTTTGTAGTGTGGGCTCTTTCACTTTCCTATGCGAAGAATGGCACTTACATGGCACAACAGAAGCGAGGGGTCCGCAGTTTATGGAAATATTTGGATAAAGTATTGTTCAATGGGACTTGGTTGGCAAGGTGGCCTTCCAGTTCATATCTCAGCAGCACGCCATGTAACTTTGATCACTCACCGCTGGTTTTACAAGTGAAGGGTAGGGCAGGAGTCGGGATGTTTAAATTTGATAATTATCAAGCTAAGTCTTCAGGGTTTCTTTTGTAGTGTCAGGGGTCCGGTGGCACCATATCCATGGCACATCTATGTATTCAGTTACTAGGAAACTGAACTTATTGAAACCAACATTCTGAGAGCAACACTGATAGAAAAGGCACCTCACTACTAATATCCACTTGGTGAGTGAGTTCCTTAAGCTGGCGTAGGAGCTGTTACATCCTTCTATTACAGTTGGAACATTGTTGTAGGGTGATTCAAACCAAGGCAGTTAAGCTGGAACATGCAATGTTACAACAATAGGCCAAGATGCAATGACTCAAAACACCAGCCAATGTACTAAAATCTTCTTTGGGAAGGTGGCAGTTAAAAGTGCAGTGTTGAAGGTGTTTCAAATCTATAATGGCCAAGGAGTTATGCTTACTGAGCAAGAGCAAGTCCATGTGGGCAAAGGAGGGCACCATCAAGTAATTTGCATCATTTTACGTGTTTGACTATGTATACTCAATCAGAGGAGGAGAAACAGAGGCTGATTATACCACTGAGGAAAGAGAAAGTCAAAGAGGTTGATTATGTCAAGGTGCTAGGGAATTGATGCAGTGCGATCCGCTACCCCCTTACCTCTTTGTCCTTATTAGGGACCCCCCACTGTTCCATGACCCATATGCATCCAATTTAGATATATTTTGAGTCTCTTAAATAAATAGTGGGATAAGGACTCCTCTCAAATACACCCTATCTAAGATTTACCCTATTTGAGATAGAATTTGTAGTCTTTCAAATATTTATTGGGATATGGACTCCTTTCTAGGATAGGATTGCGTGCATCTATGAAGAGGGACCTAGTTGTGATCAAAGATATACAGAAACACAAATGTGATACAAATGAGTTGATCACAATACTCTCTCCAAATACTCTCTCTATATTTCTCTCTATGTTCTTTCTTGGAAAATCACCATGGATCCCTGGATTTGAAGTGTGTAAATGAGTAGGTTACTCTGGTAGTAATCTACCGTAGTGAGCAAAGGATGTTCATGGTTTCCAAATCAAGGCATCGGCTTCTAAACTAGCTAAATTTGGATACATAAATCGACATACTTCCTCTACTAAAGGCTTCTATGGCAAATCTGACGAAGCAAGAGGGATCCATTTGGGTAAATTAGATCCTCCACTATAGAATAAGGACTCAACAAGATGCTTATTTATTTTCTTAGTGTCCGTTTTCTACATGATATGTTGCACTTCTCAAAAGGAAGGTGAGATTATGCTAGCCACATAGGGACAAGCAACAGGAAATACAATGGGCCGCGAGCAGTAACGTCATGATTGCTACTGGTATTAAGTTGACATGTTAATAGTTGAAATTACAAAATGAGTATTCTGAAAAACTTAGACTATGTTTGGATTAATATTTTGGATGTTTTTGTTTTGGTGTTTTGGAGATAGAGAGAGAAAAATAGAGATAAGTAAGTATGTGTTTTGAGATAGATGGTATGTTTGGATTTGTGTTTTGATATGATATAAAATAATGTAAAATAAGTGGTGTAAGTTTGATGTTGGGATTTGGGAGACATGAGTTACTGTTCATTGTCAAATCATGTATTTTAATATATATATTTAGTAATATATATGTGTATGTATATATAGTATTTTGTTTGTTAGTAAAATATAATATATATATTTATGATAAGAGAAGAATAAAAAATAATAAAAGAAAATAATAAAAAAAAGTTAAATTACAATTGCACACCTAGTGAAGGTGTGCAAAACATAAAAAAAAAAAAAAACAAGATTTTGTGTTTTGGGCTCGTCTCTAAAATGGGCCAAATCACAAAACCAAACATTGTGTTAGTGGATACATTAACATAATTTCTTAACTAAAAATTATGGATCGTTGCTTTAATAATTAGAGACACAATGTTAATAAAATATTTTACTATCACAATTTGATCATGATGATTATACATTATAAGAAAGTGCTTAATAATATACTGATCCATCAACTTGGAAATTTGCATAGTTGATAAATAATTGTAAATCTGATTTACAATTACTCACACGAATATTTAACGAACCTCAATAATTTACTTTATAGAAAAGTTGGCATCTAAAGGGCCTCACAGGCTTAGGAATTGCTCCAGTTTTATTTTACACTATTCATCAAGTTAGGGGGAAAAAATAGGGTCACACCTCCTAGGACCTAAAGCCCCAACAAAATTGTAGTTAGTCTTTAAGAGGCTAATTAAAACAAAAAATTTATTCTCAATTGCTGCGAATACAATGGCTGCGAGCAGTAATGTCATGATTACAACTGATATTTAACTTGACAAGTTACTAGTGGAAGTTACTAAACCAGTATTGTGAAAATTTTAGTGGCTACATACTTTCTTAATTATAAATTATGGATTACTGCTTTATTGATATTGTAATTAGAGACACAATATTAACGAATTGTTTCACTAACTATCACAATTTGATGACGATAATTATACGTTTTAAGCAGGTGCCTAATAATATACTGATCCATCCACTTGAAAATTTAGATAGTTGAAAAATTTTAAATATGATTTACAATTAGTCACACGAATACTTAACGTACATCAATAATTTACTTAATAGCAAAGTTGTCATCTAAAAGAACTCACAGGTTTAGGAAGTGCTCCAATTTTATTTTTACATTGTTCATCAAGTCAGGGGAAAATAAAAGTGGGTCACTTCTCTTATGAGCTAAACTCCCAATAAATTGTAGTTAGTCTTCAAGAGGCTAATTGAAACAAAAATTTTATTCTCAACTAAAAAGTATATGAAATTGATGTGAAAGAAACTGATTAAGCAGACTGGGCAGTAGTGGCACACACTGGTGGATTCTGCTTGCCGACAAATTTGGGTTTGACATTGGCACATTTGGTGGTGATAGGACCTTGATTTCCATTATATGTAAGATCAATGTCACCCACCTCTACATTCTCGCATGGCTTAAGACCACTGCAAATAAACGTCACCGCCTCTGCAGTATTTGTCGTGCCCCGTACGTTCTTAATGCTGACGTTAGTGATCTTGATAGATGATGGTCTCTGTAAAATAATCAACAAATAAAATATAATCAGTATACTAAGAGTCTAAATTATTTTAAAATGAAGGGTTAGAAAATTTGGATCACAAATTGAGAAACTTACATCTTTTTTGCAAAGATTGTGTGGACAATATTCTTGATCAATGATAATGGGACTGCTAACATTATCCATGATTAAATCTTCAAAATGCAAATCACTGACAGTCAACGTTGCTGGGGCAGAGGGCCATGTCTTCACCCTGACGCCATTTGTTGTGCCAATAAAGGTGCAATTTGTCACATATATCCCTTGCACATCCTTTTCTTCTGCATACCCACCAAGGCTTCCAACGCTAATACCGTGTCCTGGACCACAAGTTACATTCTGGATGTGAATTTCTTTGCTCTCGTCTCCAATTGAGACACAATCATCTCCTGTTTTTATGATGGAATCTTTGATATTGATCATCGTGTCACGACCCAGATGGATACCATCAGTGTTTGGGCTATCTCCAGGGGCTGACTCCTGCCCAATGACCTTGTGTCTTTGGTCCAAGGTGGAGTATGTTAATATTGGTGGCCCAAAGTCCACTTAATTCTTTAGCCCACCCGGAGGCCCACTACTTCAACCCACCCGGCTGGCCCATGACCCGCCACAAGTCATCTCTCTCTCTCATATACATATACTTCCACCTAATCCCAATCTTCTCATTCCTCTCAAGAATCGACTGCAATTCTCTCTTTTCCTCTTTTGTGATTTTCTTGCCTTTTCTCCTTACCGAGAATAATGGTGGGTTTCCTTGGTCAATTTCAATCATTTTTGGAAATCCGTTATCACCTTCCTTATGCACTTCACCCCTACCTGACTGATATCTCCACCAGATTTCGCACCATACTTTGTGATATCATATGTCACGGGGCCCTGGGCATTAACATTGATTGCCAACAAAGGCAAAAAGAACATAATTGTAATGAAGTTTATTGCCATTGCCTTCTTAATATTTTATTGATGTTGATGTACTTAATAATGTAAGTTCTTCGCATACATTAACTATGAATTTATAGTAATAGTACACTATTGAGTGCCAATCATTAACTGATCTGACTAGTTTTAGGGATAGAGATTACTTAATTTTGTGGTTGAACAAGTTTGTCGCACCAAAAAGCACCATCCTTGAATACATATAACTAAAAATCTATGAATAGAAAACAAATATGTTTTTCAATATCATTTTACTTAGTACATAGCTTTTGTTGATGTTACTGCATCATATATTTTAAAAATATGAATAATTTAAATGTTTTTATGTTGCATAACTACAGATACATATATAACTATAATAATCCTATAATAAAACACAAATCATATTGCATATACCAAAGTAACTATAAGGCTAGCGTTCGATAAATGTTAATCATGAAAAGATTTGGACGATTATAGGAATTTAATAAAAATTAATACCGATTAATCTATATATTTCTATATTATATTATTTTATGTTATAAAAAATTATTATTAATAATAATAATTACTATTATCTTTTTTTTATTTGTTATAGAAGTTTGAGTAACGTCAAATGTATTAGGTTGTCTTAAGTTTTTTCTAGTGACCAAATTAGAGCTAATAAAAAAACACAATGTATTTAATACTTTATGTCTAATTTATAATATAAGATCATTAATTAAATTCTTATTGTAAGATCATTATTTAAATTTTTATAATGCTTAATGTATTAATTTACTTGACCTACTAGAGTTTTTGTATTATTGTAACATAAATGATTAGCAAATTAAATTTCTCATTCTTTGTTCTCTTTTATTCCCCCACCTTAGTAGTACTCCTCAATTTATTTATTTTTTATAGAAGCAAAAATTATATAATTTACATCAATATTCTAATAAATTAAGCAATAAAACGTTCCGATCAATACATAAATATAATTAAAAACAACAAAGTGAATTACAACAAACTCACCTAAAGTGAAACAAATACCACAAATCCAGTGGGACACACAAATCCTGGTAGTCCCAAGTAGTAATATGGCTGTTGAGGACTCTAATCTCGCGACAAAGGAGGCGGGTACTGACGGTGATAGAGTAATGGGTGATGCAATTAAAAAAACATTTGACTTCTCTTAGTTCCTAAAGTTGGCGGAGCAGGTTATTGATCGAGGAGATTTTGACTCCTTCGCAATTTTTTAGAGCCTTCAACCAAAGTGGGTGGATAGGTTTCGGGGGCAGGGGATCCATCTTCTGGTTCACGCAACAATGCACAACGCTGCCCCAGTCCTGACCCACGTGGTGTTAACCAAGGAGTGGACCATGTGTTTAGTGAAGACAATATACGTTTAGAGTTCTGTAGGTTGCTCGAATCTAGGGTTACACAATGTAGTGTCAACGGGGTGCAGGGTGGCATATTTTACAATAGGTCCTCGTTTGCTAGTTAGTCAGACCCCGGTAATCATATATGGCTTACCTGGGATGCCTCGAAGCTGAATGTTGATATTTTGCTACTCATAGCAACTCATTCGTTGTAGGGAGTTCACTTACAGATTGCACGACACATGTTTGATATTGGTCTTGTATAGAAACAATAAGCATAGTGACTGAATGACCTTTGGATTACTGTGTTGCAGCTAACTGAGGGAATAGAGGCCAAGCTGTGGTTAGTTTTTAGTGACTTTAATATGGTATGAGATATGAGTGAAACTTATGGACTTGCTGCCAAGAAGTTCCAGACATGTATTTTGCACTATGGATTTGTTTACTTGCCTATGCGAGGAATCGCATTTACATGGCACAACATAAGCAAGGGATCCGTAGTTTATGGAAATGTTTGATAAAGTATTATTCAATGAGACCTGGTTAGCAAGTTGGCCTTCCAGTTCATATCTCAGCAGCACCCCACGTACCTATTATCATTTACCGTTGGTTTTACAAGTGGAGGGTAGGGCAGGAGCGTGATTGTTAAATTTGATAATTATCTAGATAATTTCCCAGGGTTCCTTTCTTCAGTGTCAGGGGTCCGGAGGCACCACATTCATGGCACATCTTTGTACTCGTTTACTAGAAAAACTGAAGTTATTGAAAGCAATATTCCCAAAGCAACACCAACAGAAGAGGGACCTCAATACTAATGTTCACTTGGTTAGTGAGTTCCTTACTTAGGTGCAGGAGCTGCTACATCCAATTATATCAGAGCTGGAACGTTATTGTAGGATGATTCACACCTAGGTCGTTAAGCTAGAGCATGCGATGTTACAACAACAGGCCAAGATGCAATGACTCAAAGGGGGTGCCCCTCATTACGTCAAGGTTGAAGCTCACTACATATCAACTGCTCTTGCTTAAGTTTGATATGGGGGATAGCTAGTTGGGGAAGCATGGCCTAGCGTTTGCAGCTCTGACTCAACATATCCGATCAGTGACTAACTTCATCAGTGTGTACTGGGAGAGTGCGCTTTTTTTTTTCGCACGGATTAATCAGGGCTGTGGAAAGAAAGCTTTGAAATTATTATGGCAAAGAAGCCGTGACACGGGTTATGCTAAGGTGGCAAAACACCAGGGGGGCTCACCCAAAGATGAGGGATGGATGGGTATTAGCAACATTCATCACATGAATATGGTTTTGATGATCAATCATCTATGGCAAATGGTGACGAATCAAGAGGAATTCATTCGGGGTAACTTGGATCCTCCACTATAGAATGAGGAGTCAGTCCATCTGGACTGTTAATAGCAGC
>NC_026157.1:1566459-1628683 GCF_000512975.1 Sesamum indicum
TGGATCCAGAGAAGAGTTACTGGAATTTGAAGATGGGAAGCCACTTGACCAGCCCAAGGGACAAGAAGACTGTAGATTACACGAGTAAAAGGATTCCCTTCTTCCCGTTTTGCCCGAATAGCGTCTTCCACTGCCTTGCTGCCGTGATTTTCGAGTGCAGAGATTAAGTTTTGAGCATCATCAGTTGACCAGCCATTTTCATAACCATCGGTAAAGGAAACGATGTCGATTAGGCCATCAACTGTTAAAGAAGTTGTGGTCATGCGGCGTATGGCGGATAGGCTGGTTAAGAAGGTGACCTTAACGCCAAGTTTTGAGAGGCGCTTCGCAAACTGGAGCGATGGATTAATATGGCCTTGAGCTGGAAATGTGACGAGCAGCACATGGACCATTTTCACAAGGAAACCAGCCGAGAAGAGCAAGCAGTAATAATCAGTGTCTGTCTGTGTGATGTATGGATGGTGTTCTTCGTGGAGTACATTATAAAGATAGGGTGTAGTTTGGAGATTACTGGCTGTATCTGACCAAGGAAAAATTAGCACGGAATATTGATGTTGGATCCTATCCTACTATCTCGGTATTACAAATTTCTGTACGTGTGGAAAGAAGTGAAGGGAAGAATAGCATTATTTATAGAGGCACGTGGATAATTCTAATTCGTAGGTGGGTAGCTCTGCCTCTGCATGCCAGGATTGATTAACGATGGGTCGCTTTCATATTTTTGTTGTTGTTGGTGTGAGTGTCCAATTTTTGGCTGGAAAGTGGGACACACATATACATATAGTCTGGGTCAGCATTTCACTTAGCGACATGTATCCGTGTTACGCATAACCACATACAGTAAAACCTCTATAAATTAATAATCTTGGGACCATGAAATTTTATTAATTTAGAGAGATATTAATTTATCGATAAATTAATATTTTATTAATTAAAAGAGAGATTTTTTAAATTCAGCAAATTTAGTACATATGTATTGAAAATAAATGAATTCATATATGTTTCATTAATTATATTCATGCGTCAATTTATTTTTTTATAACTAATTAAATATATTCATGTATAATATCAATTCATTATTTACAATTAACTATTATATTCATAGACACATGTATCAATTTATTGGAATAACTTAAATATACATGTTTACATTAATTCGTTGCACTTAAATAACTATTATACCCAATTAAATATATTCATGCATGATGAATGAAACATATACTACATAAATCTCAATATGATAATAAAATAATTCATAACACACAACCATGTCTTCTCATCTAAAAGGCATCACAAAATCATCCATGAATGATCAAATGCGTAAAGCATTACGGACTTCACATTTTAGTAAATTACCATAATATTTATAATTATAATATTTATGAATTATTAATTTAGAGTTTTAATGGGACCTAATATTTATAAAGGAATTTTTTAAAAAATTATTATTTTATTATCTTATCGAATTTGATGATTTTTTACAAAGGCCCAAGTCGGGACCGAAAGATTTTATTATTTTAGAGAGTTTATTAATTTATAGAGTATTAATTTATAGAGGTTTTACTGTATATAGATCCATGCATCTTTTACACTGAAGTAAATTAGAAAAAGTTTATAATTTTTAAATTAACTTTCATTCAATTAAACAATAAAAATAATTTTAAAAAAATTAACAAGAGATATTAAAAAAATAAATCTAATTATTAACTAATATATATATATATATATATATTTGTTCATATATATTAACTAATATATATATATAGTTCATATACATATAACTAATATTTTATAGGATTAAATACAATTATCACTCCCGAAATACTCACCCCACATCAATTACCCCCTAAAGTTTTAAAATTTTAAAAAAATTCTTGACCTTTAATTTTTAAGTTTGAAAAGGCCATTTTGCCCTTACCAAAATTACTTCGCGAAAAGAATATAATTTTTTTCTTAAAATGTCAAAGTCACTATTTGTCTGAAATTAATGTTTGATAATCAATTAGGATACCTAGGTTGGTATCGTTATAAAAGATCACCCAATTGTAGACCGAACACCTAGCTCTAGAACTTAGTTTAGTAGTAAAATGTCTTTTTTGCAAGATAGGATTACAGGTTATAAAGGAAAGGAGAGGGAGTTATTAACTTTAACTCCTCAAGAGATTAGGGTACATAACGTAAAACTTAGATACCCTTAAGGATGTAAAGAAATACAATTTGACATCACTAAGAAAAAAAACTTTTTCCCTTGTGATGACTTATATCATTTACAGCAACCTGTCATTAGTAGATATGAAGGCATGTTAGAAATAGCAAGCCATGAGATTTTAGTTGCAGGTATTGTGGGACGAGAAAATGAGAGTATTACTTTGGAATTAAGTTTTCTCAAAAATCATAAACAATGGGGAATGAAAGATAACATTAGGGAATTCAGTCTTGATGGTGTTACCAAAAGGATTGAATGAGCACTCCCTTTTCTATATACATATCAGTTGTTGTGTTATATAATCAATATAAGACAGAATATTTTGCAGCTTATATTGATTTAGGTTCAGGAATTTGCACAACAAAACCTAAAGTTTTCCCTAGAGAAGCTATAGAAATCTTACCCGTTATTGCAGGAAGGAATTTTTTGTAGAAAATTCTAATACTCAATAAGGGAATACGAGAGACAAAGATCATGATTGGAGGAGCATTTGGAACACCTTGGTATAGGGTGAAAACACCTCTTATCTACTTTCATGACACTGGTGCAAATATTTTGCTAGATAATAAATTCATTCAAACTTTTGCAAAATATGCACAGGATAACCACATAAATGTGTTTATATTTACTACTAACTATGGTAGTGAGATACAGATTTTGCGAAGAACATTCAATAGGATAATACCCATAAATTTTCACAGCAAGCATGGTGATTTTGATGCTAGATTAACTCATCCGGAAATGCAGGATAAGAGAAAATTTGGTAAAGCTCTTTTGTCTTTTAAGCAATAGGGACTTATCGATAGTGATAGCGTCTATGAGGAATCTGAGGAAGACATTAAGAACCTCAAAGAAACATTATAGGAGATAAAGTTGCTAGATGTTAGTGAAGAAAGCAAGCTCTTTCCTTAGAATGTCGAGACACTTATTTGGAGGAATTTCAGCGAGAACCCTTTGGCATGGTGGGATAGAAATAAAATCAAAACTACTCTGAAGGTCAAAGAAGAGTGCAAGTATGAGTATGTTCAAGACAAGCCTATCTAGATTAATATGGAGGATAAGAAAGATATGCAGGAGATTATCAAAGAGCATATCAAATCTTAAACTCATTGAGCTTGGAGTCTCTGCTTACAGTATAGCCCTGGTTTTTTGGTAAGAAAGCATGGTGAATTATAGAAAGATAAAACCAGGTTGGTAATTAACTATCAAGATATAAATGGAATATTAGAATTTGATGGTTATTACATTTCCAGTAAAGAACACTAATTGATTGCATTAAAGGTGCTAAAGTGTGTTCAAAATTCGATTGCAAATTTATTTTTATCAAATGAAGATGCAGAGTGAATAAAAAAAGTTTACTGCATTCTTCATACCACAGGGAAATATATCTGCAATGTTCTTCCAATGAAATTATCTAATGGCCCTCAGATATTTCAAAAAAATAGATAATCTTTTTAAGAATTATTTTGAGTTTATGTTTGTCCACATTGACGACATACTGTTAAAACTCAGAGAGCAAGAGATTGTAAAGCAAGAAAGAAGTTGATGTGGTCGAGGTTTTTTTGCTAAAGGATAAAATCGAAAATTTTACCTCGGCACAATTGCACACCAGGTGAAATGCAATTGCCGCAAAATGTGTAATTTTCAAGAGTGGGATGTCTTGTCAATTAATAGTGACTTAGATTAAAAAATTAGTATTTTGGTATTTATAGGGGTGTTGGAAATTATATGGTGTGGTGAGGTATATATGTTTAAGGTGTACCCATACATATCAAATTACTCATTTATCCTTCAAATTAATATTTTTTATTAATGCACATCATACAGCCCCCCACTCTCGGATGGAATATGCCCACCCAGTGTAATATTTTGTCCGAGAGTAAACACTTTTCTAAATCGAATTAACATATGAGAGTGGATGGGTGGGTAGTCGTTTATTATTATCAATTCATTGGGGGTGTATGAATACGCTTGGCCAACAGTGTCTGGTGCCCAACTCGAGCTGGGGGTGCCCCTCGGTCGCGGAGTGCACCAGGATTGCCTCGGGCTGGTGCTGGCCTTGTGCTGGTGCTGTGCCGCACTCACCAGCCTCGAGCCGCTGCAGCTAATGCACCAGTCAGCTGGGGCTGCCTCGGACTGGTGCTGGGGGGTGCTCACGGGCTCGAGCTGGTGCACTAGGGGAGTGTACTCGGGCGCACTCGTGCTCAAGTTAATTCAGCTTGAGTCTTCAAGTGTTTTGAGGAGGTGCTTATTTTTGCGTCCCCTGGGTTTTGAACCCAAGTCAAAAGTGTGGTAAGTGGAAACTCCCACCACTACACCATCAAATATTTTTAATAATATTTGCTCTCATTCTCTATTAGTAGAGGTTATTCAGTATTTATTCATTTTTCGCGCCGAATTTTTAATAATATTTGCTCTCATTCTCTATTAGTAGAGGTTATTCAGTATTTATTCATTTTTCGCGCCGAATTCTTTCATTCATTTTGAGAAATTCGACGTCATCTTCAAGAGATGAGATCCCCGTAAACAATTCTTACCTTTGGTGATGGAGCCCCATAGTTAGGCTTTTACCAACTTCGGAAGGGAGATCCCCGTAAACAATTCTTACCTTTGGTGATGGAGCCCCATAGTTAGGCTTTTACCAACTTCGGAAGGCGGGGGGGTGACAAAATTTTCTCTCATTCTCTATTCTCTAGTTAATAATATTTGCTCTCTTACCTTTTTAATAATATTTGCTCTCATTCTCTATTAGTAGAGGTTATTCAGTATTTATTCATTTTTCGCGCCGAATTCTTTCATTCATTTTGAGAAATTCGACGTCATCTTCAAGAGATGAGATCCCCGTAAACAATTCTTACCTTTGGTGATGGAGCCCCATAGTTAGGCTTTTACCAACTTCGGAAGGGGGGGGGGGACAAAATTTTCCGATTCCAATATTTTTAAGAGGGGACCTTGTCTCAACAGTTCGATAAAGGGCCGTTGCCTCAAAGGATACTTCATGTCCCGGAGTCGGTCTTTCACCAACTTCAGACGGATGTAAAGTTTTCGGAGCGACATTATTAACGAGGATCTCAATGAAAGTTCCATTTAGGGGGTCCCGGGACAATAGCGACTTTTGTCTATATCACATGACGAGTTTTGCCTCTAGGGTCCTCGTGAAACTTCAAAGATCTCTATGTCTAAGTTTATTTTGTTTGTTGGGATTACGACAAGAAAACTAACTCCATTACTCAAAATTCAAAGTACAATATTTTTGGAGAAATCAAAAGAGGAGAAAGATATGTCGATGTTCAGGAGGAATCTCCCCATTGAGGGGTACTTGCTCATGAGTCAGGGGGGTTACCTCCTGGGGTGGTGACTGTTCACGAGGCGAGTCTTGTTCCGCCAAAGCTCGAGACCTGGTTTGCATACTCAGTGTCGAGGTAAATATTTCCCACAGACGGCGCCAATGATGTGGTTGAGGTTTTTTTGCTAAAGGATAAAATTGGAAATTTTACCTCGGCACAGTTGGCACCAGGTGAAATGCAATTGCCGCAAAATGTGTAATTTTCAAGAGTGGGATGTCTTGTCAATGAATAGTGACTTAGATTAAAAAATTAGTATTTTGGTATTTATAGGGGTGTTGGAAATTATATGGTCTGGTGAGGTATATATGTTTAAGGTGTACCCATACATATCAAATTACTCATTTATCCTTACAAATTAATATTTTTTATTAATGCACATCAGAAGTATATTTCTACTGTAAATCAAGAAACAGAGGGATGAAGTTGTTGTTCTGTACAACAGCTGTTGAACCAACTATTTAAAGAAGAAATAGGAAAATAACTACCCCAACATACTAACGGGTACTAAGAAGTGCAATTAAAAAAGCACGCTTTTATAAGTGGCAAAAAAGAACGACAACTAAAGCTTTCTTCTTCAGCAGCTTGAGCAGACTTCTCATCCCTTTCTTCTGCAATTCTGCAACTCTGCAACTCTGTTCAACCTGCAATACACATTTATTCCTACACTTCAATACATACTAATTGCATCAAAAAATGTGAAAGATCATATTAAATATCTTGAGATATTTTTTGATGCATGCCGTAAAAAAAGATTAGTACTTTCTGAGAAGAAAGCTATTATCGCAATAAAACTGAACTTTTAGAAATTCTTATTGACGAGACATATATTGAGTTAAAGAACATATTGTGGAGAAAATTCACAATTTTTCAGACGTACTCAAGAACAAGAAGTATTTGCAAAGCTTCTTCGGAATTGTTAATTTTGCAGGCATCTTTATTAAGGATCTTGCAAAATACAGAAAGGATTTCCGACCACTTTTGAAGGAAATAAAAAGTTCAAAGTGGAAATAGGATGAAATTCATGAAATGAAATAGATTTGCAGTAACTTGCCAAAGCTTGCCATACCATAAGACGAGAATGAATTATTGGTCTACACAGACACCAATGACCATAAATGGGCAGCATTGCTCATGAAACAAACTACTATAAGATAAGAACCTTGTATACATACAGGATGTTTGTTCTCAAAGAAACAAATCCAAGTCTGACACATTAACTAGAAGGAGTTCTTTGCAATTTGAAAGTCTTTTAAGAAATGACCTTTATTCCTACTTGCTAAATAATTTACATTAAAAGTTGATAATACTTATGATAAAAACTTTTTTGAAAAATAAATTAGAATCTAAAATTGAGAAAGCTTGTACTATCAAATGGTAAGCTGAATGACAATATTATATAATCTCACGACAATGTTCTTGTAGATTTTCTGACAAGTGATAGAGGCATCTGAAGTGAACTCCATCATGTTGAGGCTCAGTCACGATAGAGAAATTCTTGAGGAGCTTGAAAAAAGCTGAGATGGCTAGCGGTGAATGCCCAAGTATCCGGGCAGATACAAAGAGTTGATCTTGACACTGTCCAGGTCGAGATAAGGAGTTCCATGTTGGCATCTACCTCGCTATGGAACGACTTGATGGAACCAATTCGAAAGGTATCGCCCTCGGTGATGACTCGAGAGTTGAGGGAGCATGACCTTAAACATGCCCTTAGAGTAGAAGGCTCTAGTCCGGATTCGAGTACCAATTGCAAAAGGCCATCGTTAGACTCTGTAAAACGACAACAATTGGATCACATGAAGTGCAAACTCCTAATGGTAAAAGTCAATAGGGTTAAAGAGGGAGAGATTCACCTTAGGCCAATGATAGTCACCTTTAGGGTTAATACTATCGAGTTGATATCTTCTTCTTTTGGCAAGTTTACCAGCGAATGTGAAAAAAATTAATTTCTAGCAAAGGGGTCAATCCAAGCAAAATCATAATAGAAACATCCAAAAAATATAACAGAATTTGGATGTTAGAAGGGTCAAAACCAGAAAAAATCTCATAATTGTATGATTTGGAGTTCTCGCTTTAGTTCATACTATGTCATCAAGTTTTTTGAAAATTGCAAAGTTTTCAGAATGGACTAGTGAGGCGGTTTATGATTCATGGCAAAACAATCCCCACTTAAAAAGAGGCGATATTTTGGAGTTAAAGTTCACATCAGTGGCTCCAGACATTTCAGGAAAAGGGTCTCATTAGGCATTCCATTTTATCAAGCTGCAGAGACCTGACATAGTAGCTTTCAACAGAATCAAAGCTGCCTCAGTAGAAGCTCCGCTGGTATCAATCATAATTGAGGATGATATTTCTACCAAAAGAGCTTCGGCATATGGGTCTGTCTCACAGAGATGGACAAAGTGAATTATCCATTTAAAATATTTTTCAAAAAAATTAAATGAATCATTCCTGTTAAACTTCATGACAGGAAAAAATAACAAATTTGTAGAGAGCCTGTTCGAGAAAAAGAGAATGCTTAATATGGAAGAACAAAAACTACCTGCAACTGAGGCCATGAGGATGAATACATATAATATGTTGCATGTTGAGCAATGGCATTACCATGTATGTCCTTGCTGTGAGAAACAAGAAAAAACCCTTTTTTGGGACTAAAATTCGGGTCACCCAAAAGAAACACGAACCAAAACAGGATAAGGGTAAAAGATATAATTTTCACAAGGCGAAGTAAAAACCGTAAAAAACGTAAACATTCAAAAGTGAGGTATCGGCAGAAGATGACAAAGGCCAACTGTTAGAAGGCTAGCTAGTAATCACATAACCGATAAGTTGTTATGGCCAACAGCTGGAAAGGATGCAGAGATGACAAACGCAATGACGTCATCCAAAAAAAAAATAAGAAGATAACGAATGCAATGACGTCATCAAATAACAAGTTTGAAGTCCGAGGACGACTATAATAAAGGGTTAATGAAGCAGATGGGGATCTAAAATTGCTGAACTCGAAAAGATATAGGACTAAAAGTGTTACATACAAAGTTAGAGAACTAAATGTGAAAAACTCCTAAACATACAGGACTAAAAGTGCAATTTCACCTAACTATTCTTTATATTAAGGGAGATTACCCTTTTAGTGTCTCTCGTTTTTTATTTATTTTTTAGATATTTAATTTAATTATTTTTAATTTATTTATCTAACTTCTCACCCCTTCACTATCTTTTGATAGTTATTGCTTTCTCTATTATTATTATTTTCATCTATCTATTTTTGTCATCATTTATTTTAAATTTAAGATTAATTTATTATTTCGTATATATTTTATTAAATAATACTAATTTTATAATTATTTTAAAATAATACTAAATATTTATACAAACAAATAAAATATGACATAAATTACTAATTCTCAAATTGAGACGGACAATTTTCCGTCTCAAAATTTACTTTTTGTTGGTAGTGTTACTAGTATAAATTAAGCGATAATAAATGAGGGAGTCTTACTGGCCTTTTGAGGTGATTATAATTTACCCTACTTTATAATCATCTCAAGTAAATTACAATAACCTCAAGATATTTATTACAATCAGGGTAAATTATAATAAAGAAAAAAGAGAACCCACAAAATATTTTGGGCAGTAAAAAGTAGGGTAAATTACAAGCACCTCTCCCGAAATTTAACGTAATTACAAATATCTACTTGTTATTTAAAAAATTATAAATACTTCGTTGATTTTGACGTCCATCTAACAACGATCCCATTCCTTAGATTTCCATCCAATTTTTATGATGAACTGACCAAAATTCCCTTTTGAATTATAAATTATAATTTATATATATACATATATATTATAATTTTTTAAAATACTTTTATGAACTAATATTCCCTCTAGATATTTATTTTACGCACCCTCACTTTTTTTACATGTTTTCAAATATATTTTTTTAAAAAAATCAAAAAGCGAAAAATAATAATGTTCACTTCATCGTCTAGGGGCTATATAATTATTTCTATTTAAGAAGAGCATTTATAATTTTTTAAATAATAAAAAAATATTTATAATTATGTCAAATTGTAAAAAAGGCAGTTATAATTTGTCCGTTAAAAGTATGTATAAATCAGCTTTCTCAAATGGAATAAAAAACAATAAGTCCATAAGATTTCAACCCAGCAACCTTATAGAACTTCTACCCATTTCCAAAGGAACGACCCAAATTCAGTCAAATCCTCAAGGCCCAACATTTTTTTTTTTTCATTTTCTCTAATTTCCTTTTCCTTTTCGTTTTTTTTAAAATTCTTTTTCGATTTTTCCTTTTTCAACTCCTTTTTGCTTTTTTGATTCTCTTTTCTGCTCGCTTTTTATATTTGTTTCCTATTTTCGAATGAGCAAAACAGAGCAGCAGTGTACAAAGGTGTATAATAGGAGCAAGAAATGAGGGATTCTTACTGAAAAGAGGGTTGAGAATGTACCAAGATTGAGAAGCATGATTATGGAAGTATTTGCGTATTTTTTAGCTTCTGGCTCTCGAAAAGTACTTTTAACGTGTTTGAAATGTCAGTTTATACTTTTAATACTAAAAAAAGAGCTTTTAGGCCAAAATTTAAAAGCACCTTACTAGATATTTTGACTTTTTTGTAGATAAATTTAACTTTATTTTAACTACTTTACCCTTATTATAATAATTTTAATTCAACTTTATCGTTTTAAATTTAGTTTTAAAATTATATATTTAAAGTTAATATTAGAGTTTTCAAATAATTTAAATAATTTAAGAATAATCAAATTTACACATCACATATTTAATATTTTAAAATTTTTATATTTTAATTCCTATATCATCTAATTATATTATTGGGATGACATATTATTATTTGATTAAACAATTTTTGTAATATTTTAAATTTTGCGACAACATCAAGTTGGTTGGACATTAATCCCGATGATCATAATAATGAGCACAAAATGAGCTAATGCAAAATGTGGACGAGGAAATAAGAAGACATCGGCGTCAACGCCATAGACGCAATTGTTGAAACGGCTGGACATTGTTTACATCTACAATTGTATAGTTCATTGTACTTTTTAGAATTGTATAAAAAAATATTATATTTGTATAGTTAATTATATTTTTTGAATTAATACAATTTTTATATTATGATTTTTTGGATTTCAATATGTTGTTAAAAATTAATTTTATATATTAATTTATAAAAAATAAAATTAAATAAAAAAGGAGTCGTGATTCCAATCCACGAGATAAAGTCATGGATTGAAATCACGACTTCATGTCGTGGACCAGATCTACGACATGGAGTCGTGGATCGGATCCAAGACACCAAGTTGTGGATCTGATTCACGACCTATGTATAAAAAAAAAAATTAAGTCTAGTCATGGATCACATTCGCAACTCGACATATTTTTATTATATGTTTTAAATAAATTATATTTATATAATTTGTTTTTTTAATAATATTTATATAACTAACCCGTGGGGCAGGGGTGGGGGGTTTGATTATTATTTTTTTTAAAATAATAATTTTATTTTTATAAATTATAATTATTTTATTTTGTAAATTATAATAATTCATATAATAAAATTGTATCTAACATGCCATTCATGTCATTTTTTAAAGCCATGTAGAACTAGTAACGCCCCCAACAAATATCCAATTAGCATGCCATGTCATTTTTATGATCAAAAATAAAAATATCAGCCACTGAAGGACTAAATTTCATCAAATTTGAAATTAATAGATTTATAAAGATGAGCATAATTATCGGATTAAAATTAATATTAAGCATATTTAATGGACTAAAAAATAATTTTCCTACATAAATTTTATATATTATAAATATATTATAGATATATTTTAATAGACCTTAGTTGACCAGGAGAGGCATTTTAGTCATTGTCATTAAAAAATAGGCTCATAGGGGGTAGTGTGTGTCATTATTCATAATATAGGGGTAATTTTTTATATTTAAATTTTTACTGATATTTTTTCATATTCCAAGGGGTCAAAATGAATTTAAGTCTTTAGTTAAAGGATAATTACACTCTTTATTGTTGAAGTTTAGTACAATTACACGCAGATCTCCTGTGGTTTAGAAATTTACATTTAGCAATCCTAAAATTTATTTTCATCTAACAAATAGGTCCATCTATTAGTCAAAATTTACTGAATTTGCTGATATTAACAAAAAAATTAAATGAAAAATTATTTTATCTTCGATTAACTTATTACTGATTTATTGTAAGTCAAATAAATTTTTTTCAACTAAACTATTCTTCTAACAGTGATATACATTCGTACATGCATTAACGTTTGAAGATATATATGGCTAATTTGATCATAAAAGGATTTAATTATTTGATCTGCAATATATGATCAGTATATAGTAAGTGAATTGAAGGTCAATATAGATCGCTATCCTCTTATTTTGTTAATATCAAAAAATTGGGTGAATTTTAACTAACGAATGGACGTATTTGTTAGAAGAAAGCAAATATCAAGTATATTAAACATAATTTTTCAAACCAAAGAAATTGTACTAGATCTCAGGAGAGAAAAGTGTACTTATCCCTTTAATTAAATTTGGTTACGTCATTCATGTGATTTAAAAAAATCATGGCCGCATCAATTTTCAAGTCAGTCAAATACTATCAGATAGAAGTCTAACTGCTGATCCTCGTCTCCAATAGAGGATCTCAGAACAACCCGTGATGAAGCTGCTAACTTGTCATTGTGTCATGTAGTCACGTTCTTCCGTTTGGCATGCAGCAACGAATATGGCCAGCAATCGCACGCTACGGCGCCATTTGATTCACAAGTGGCAAAGAGGATAGACTCGTTTGTATTCAGAACTGCCGAGCCCTATTCTTTCTGACTTTGCAGATACGCTCTCTTATAAAATTCTCACGCACAAAATTTGTAACACAAATGTTTGTCGTTGTTTGCAGTAGTGGTGCAGAGGGTGATGATAGCGGTTTCAATAACAATGTTCAAGTTCCGAGTTTTGCTCAGATTCGTTGACTGTTATATAAGATGTTGATAGTCGGAGGAAGAGATGATCTTATGCGACAGATACCTAAATCTGCACCACGGCTAAATTATATTTTTAATCCCATAAGTAGATTTATTTTTAATTTTAGTTTCATACTCAGGTCAATTCGAACATTTAATTTCATATGCGAATTAGTTTGAGTGTGGGACTAAAGGTCCATTTATGGGACAAAAAATATAATTTACCCCATTTTCAAATGTTTTATCCGTCGAGTATATGAATATTTTTAGATAACTGGAAAAACATATTAGTATATAATTATATATTAAAAGTTATGATTTATTTAGTAAAAAAAGGAACTAGAAATATCAATGCGCCACCAAACACTACAGCTCATACCAGTTCATGCTCTAATAACTAATGCAAATTTCATCCAATGCATCTCATGTATTCGCTGAAATTGGTAAAATCCTCCCTTATATTAAAAGGAAATTACAATTTACCTTCCAGAAATACTGCATGGTCTAATAGGGAGAAGGAATGAATGGCCCGACCTGGACTCATCAGGATCAGATCCTGGTCTTAATTTATTGGACTCGATTGGGTTTGGGACGGGTTACGGATTTTGTAATGGATCTGCCCCGATTTACTTTAATTTATATTAATTTAGATAATTATATTATTTAATTAGTTTGTTTATTAAGTGTAGATTATATTGAGCGATGTACTATTTAATCGAAATATTTTATGAATTTTGATATTTAAATTAGTGTCGAATTGAATATCAAATCAGATTTAAAAATGATATCATTGGTCAATTAGATTACTAAATTTGTTAGATTTAAATATTACTCTAGCTAATTTATACAATTCCATCGAAATTATTAACTAAATATGCAATTCTACGCATTGTTGTTTAATTAAATTGTATAGTAGCGAGGGCTTGACAGGAAATTCATAAAAATATTTCAGAAATTATATTTAAAAAATGAAGTTTTTAATGATAATCTAATTTAGGGATGTTATTAAAAAGATAGTTATAAATAGATACGGGGTTTGATTAAATGGATCCCTACGAATTAAATGATAAATTATAAGTATTTTTATGAAGCCTAGAGTGTCTAATTATTAAGAAGAACTAGAATGAAGATTTATATTTCGATAGAAATGAAATATTAAAGAATTATTGAAAATTATGCGAATAATATTTAATATTCTATTTAAAAATTATGATATTCTTGATATATTAATTGTATGCGTTATAACTCATTATACGATACGGGGGTAAAGTGAGAGGACTGAACCATTACCTATTGAGTAGATAAAAGCGTTGTAAGGTCGAGGTAAGTAAATAATTAGTATTATCTATATATGTTTCATTTATTTGTGGTATTACTGTTATATAAATTTGTGATTCATGCTGAACCTTGTTTATCTTAAATATATGAGTGGTGGATGATTTAATTTGATTGACTCTATGGTGTACGTGAAATGAAAGAATACTTACAAATATTATATTTATTATATGATAAAATGAGAATATATCGATATATGGTTTTAGGTTACTAGTTGCTTTGTGGAAATAAGGGAGTGTTGGAAATTGAATATTATTGTGACATGAATACCTTTGATGTTGTTGAAAAGCTTATAAGGCGAAATGAGATGAGAAGAGCTATAATTCGATATGAGAAAGAAATGAAATGAGAAGAGCTTTGATGCAATAGAAAAAGATGTGATACGAAAAGAGTTATGATGTGATATAAAATAGCTACGATGCGAAATAAAAGAGTTATGATGCGAATTGAAAGAGCTATGACGTGAAATGAGAATGATGAGCCGGCTGTCAACGGGATTCACTTGAACTTATATAACGGTGAGATTGAGTTGATGGGAAAAATACGATATCACCTTCTGGTAAGCAAACTAGGAAAAGACAAAGAGTTTAATTGATTGTTTTATTGCGAGTTAGCTATGTGGTGTAATAAAGCTGATTATATTGGGATTAAATTGACTATATTCTACGCATGTTGCCCACTTATCTTGTTTGGGCTACATTTGATATACATATATAAATGGGATAATTATTTACTTACCGAGTGGCAGGCTCATTCCTCTGTTGATATTTTTTTTTCGGAAATAGATCTTGAGGTGTCTGTCTGTCGAAGGCTAGGTCTAAACGTTATATTCAAGTAGGTCGGGCCAGTATGCAGTTTTCTCCTCATTGTCAATTAAAATACAAATCACATTTTATTTGTATAGAGAGAATGTAAAAACGTGGGGATTACTTGTGATGGATTATTTGTGATATTTGATATGTATATAATGTTGTGGGTTGATTATGCTTGTTATGACGTTGGAATTATGTGTGCCTATTGATTAGATGATTATGTGCATATTTATATATATAGATACAGGTGTTTAGGGAAGATATAGCCCTAGTAGTGATAGAGGGTGCTACAATATTTAGTATTACTTATAGAAAAAATTAGTTGAATATACCATTTGTATTATATAATTTATTTTAGATAATAAAAACTATGTTAATTTAAATTGATATTACTTATTAAAAAATTGGATGAATGTATTCTTTATATTATATAATTCGTCGTATATTGAAAATTAATTAAAATACCTAAATCTAAAATGATATTATTTATTGAAAAATAAAAAATTACTTGAATATATTCTTTTTATCACTACCAAAAAAAGGCTCATCGCAATGGATTTTTGCAATGGATTTCATCATTGCAAAACAGATTTGCCACGACCTTTTGCAACGGAATATTGTCCGTTGCTAAAGGTACCACTGCTATATAGCAACAATTTTTTCGGTCGCTGTAAAATTTTGCCACAATTTTTGGTCCGTGGTAAATTTTTCTTGCAAAATGCGTTGTTAAAAGATTTGATTTTTTGTATTTTATAACAACTTTTGCAATGATATATTTGTGGTAAAGTTGATGGCCATTTCGTTGCAAAATTATTTTTTGTTTGCAATAATATTTGCAACGGAAAGTTGTTGCAATATTGCAATGCTTTTTTTTTTCCAACAACAGTTCGTTGCAAATATTGTAATGAAATATTTTAATATAATTCATTGCAAAATAATTTTCATTTACAACGTTTGCAATGGAAGTTGTTGCAATATTGTAATGATTTTTTTGCTACTACATTCTATAACAAATTTTACAATGAAATATTTTCTATAATCCATTGCAAAGTCATTTTTGTTTACAACGACATTTGCAACGGAAGACATTGCAAAATTGCAACGCATTTTTTTAAGGACAATCCATTGTAAATTCTTTTTCTTTGCAACGATAGTCATTGTAATTTTCTTACAATTTTAAAATTTAATATTTAATAATAAAATTATATTTGATTTACTTTAGTAAACTATAAATTCAAATATGACAAATATTTAAGAAAACTACATATAGTAAAGATGATTCAACACAATTCACAAAATATAAGTGTTAAATGCTAAAGTATTCATAATTAAAAAGGAAAATCATATTCATTTTCATGGTCTTTTTTTCCCAGCACATTGTCTTTTTTTTCCGAAGCAACTTGTGTACCAACTCCATTCCATTGTGTTCTGGTACTAGGCTGAGAGTGGTTTTGTTAGTTGTGATAAAACAAGTGAATGTTCTTGCTCCTCCAATAGCCTCCAACTATAGCTGCTAATTTTTAACCGATGTGCTGGATGATGACTTCGAGGAGACTCTAAGAAGCAATGCTGTGATAATCATTTAACTTTTGAAAATTTTCCTATACAATTAAAAAAATAATATAGTTTTAGCAAATAAATTCACAACAATTTGAACTATTTACTTTGAAGGTGGAACAACTGGTGGAGTAGATGATGGTGTAAAATAAATAAAACAACTTGGGCCCATAAAATAAATAAAAGACCCATAACGAGGTCCAATGCATATTGTTAGGCATAGGTTCAGGCCCAACAAAAAAGATATAGATTGGGTTTGGGTTAGATCTCTACCTATCAATACTTATGAGCAATTATACTTAATTTGAAGCATTATACCTAATTTGAACTCTAAAAAAAATGCTTCTATTTTTTTTTTCTCAATTCAATTGGATTAATATGAAACGATGTATTTAACTTCAAGGGGAGTAATTTTAAAAACTTAAGATTCCATAAAATTATATATTGCATAATTCAATAATCATCTCCAATTTTTTAATCAACAAATAATTAATAATTTGTTATATAAATATATAATCTGGGTAAATTAATATATTGGGTCTCTTTTTGGTATGAGCTGAGTAGAAAAAGACCTTTCCCATTGACAACCCAACTGTATGCTCTCATATATGTACTCTTAGAAAAACTAATGTGACAATATCTCTTAAAATCATCCTTATTATCAGCAATTCCTAAGGTTGCATGCTAACAAGGAATTCATGATATGTCCCACTCTCTACAATCACAACTCCCTTCCCTCAAATTAACAAGAAAATGGACATTATTTTCATAAACCACAAACTTATCTTACCTAATAATTAACAAATTACATTTTGTGGTCATTTCTTTGACATAATTCAACTTATTCAAAACATTTGCAACAACCTTACCTTGCATAGCACATCCCTTTTGAAGCCTCTTATGTAGCCTGCTCATAAGTTTTGCCCTCAATCCATCAATCAAAAACATTATACATTTAGATCCCAAATCCCAAACCAATTGTTAATAGATTCAATCATTGGTGATATTATAATTTTTCGACCTAACATCAAAAGCATGTCTATCCTACATATGAAATTGTATAATTTTGAACCACTCATAAGCAACAAGTTTAAGGTCCTTTAACTTGAACATGAAAAATTTAAATACAATCCACCAAACCCTATATTAAACATATACCCATAAGTAAAAAATATATCATAAATATGCTCATATGATATACAAACAATTTCAAAACACCCCCAAATTATATAAAATCTTTCATATACCTTCTTACAGAATATAAAATATAACAAACTGTTACATTTCATATATCCATCTTGAATGTCCATAACTTGTCATCATTGATCCTACTTACATTTTTTCCAAACACGTGAAAAAATACATGCAACTATCTTTTGACTCCAGCCCCTCAAGTGCATATGCCATAGGGAACAACCCAATGTTTCCATCCAAGCGTATAACAGCCAATAAAACATCTCCATAAAGTCCTTTAAGGTAAGATCCATCCACAACAAAGATAGGAGTTAGCAGAAAACCATGTTTAGAAGCATCCAAGGCTATGAAATATTCTTTTCAAAAGTAGTGTCCTGGGACACTTTCAACTGGTTTGCCTTCGACATTAATGTAGTATTTAAACTGTACAAGAGTATCAAGGTTAGTCCTTTCAACCATTGAGCATAAACAAGTAGCTACTTGTATGAACTAGAATGCCCTCCCTCAATAATGTCAATAATCCTTTTCTTTGCCCTATAAAGTTGTCACTACAAAAAGTACGGGATTTGGGACGATTTTAGAAATGATTTTTTTTTTTTGGAACGAAAAAATTACTAGTTGAACACTTTTGAACCAGATTTTGGAACGGTTATGGAACGGGAGCCCTTCCATCGTAATAGATGTATTCCAAATTGTTTGGAATGGATGGACCACGACTGTTCCTACTTAATAACGGTTTTTGTACCACTTGTTCAGATACCGTTCCTAAATATGTTTGACTATCTAAATATATAATTTATTTTTTGGAACACTTTTTTTTATATTTGGAACGGTTATTTTTAATATGTTTTAGAATGGTCATTGTAACACTATCTATATAAATTTGAATGTATGAAAGACTGATGTTCCCACTTATTTAGAAATACATTTTAGCATGGTTTTTTGTAATTAATGTTTTTGTAACGCTATTGGACATGATGAACAAAACCATCAAGGGAGAGTGTTGAAATTAATGTTTTTGTAATTTATTTATTATTTTGTAAGATAGATTTATACATACTTAGGACTAAATTTGTAGGAATGTGCTTATGCTTTTTTTTTTTCTCTCTTTTTATATAGATAAATAACTTGTTGCCTGTGGTTCACTATAATATGAAAACATAGCATTCTTTGCTTCATAAAAATTCTGTCTAAATTCCTAAGACCCACATGATCTCTATAAACCAATTACTTTTTTTTTTCTATATACTATCTGTTATATTATATATTCTTATTTATTTAAATATTTATTATTTATTTATAGGAAGATCAAATAACACATAAAGAAAACTTCTAATTAATAATAGGATAAATGAGAATCATTTTTTTTGAGGTTTGGCATAATTCTAAATATCTCATCGTTGTTTGAAAATTTATAAATATCATAATTTTAACATCGATATAAAAACGAGCCCATTCCATTAGGTTTTCATTCAAATTTTATAGTGAACTGCCCAAAATGTCCTTCTGAATTTGAATCATAATTTTATACAAAATATTTTTATGAACTAATATTCTCAATAGATTACTTATTTTACCAATTCTCATAAGTTTTTTATATTTTTTAAAAAAATTAGTAAGGGTAAAGTTATAATTTTTACCTCGCCATGTAAACAGAATTATTTTTCATTTGAGGGGGATATTTGAAATTTTTCAAACATAAGGGGGGTATTTGTATTTATGCCAAACCTTAAGAGAGGTAGCTGTAATTTGCCTTTAATAATATTCTAAATATTTATAATTTTTATGGTAAATTACATCGAGCTCCCCTGAGGTTCGTAATTATGAATATTTTCTCGTTGTTTAAAAAATTACCAATACCCGCCAGATGTTTGATGAAATTATGTAATCCTTAGATAGATGTCTGAAATCATCAACTTTGTTATTACTGTATTTTTTTCTTGATAAAAATGCAATTTTAGTCCACTAAATTAGTGGTGATGGCACTTTCGGTCAAGGTACATCTCAGAATAGCATTTCAGGGTTGTATTTTCGAAAAACTGGCAATTTCAAGCCAAAAGCCTAATTTTGTCGGAATCCCTCACATGTACCTCACGTGACTGCAAAAATTTGGGAGCTTGCTTGCCAATCCGGCGACCAACGCGGACATGGATTAAAAAATTTTTAATTTCCGTATGTGGTAAGGCTGACGTGTTCATATTGAACACGCCAGCCTTGCCAACTCATCACCCCTGTCCAATCAGCCTCTTTTGGAGGGAAAATAGACGCATGTCTCCATATATAATATTTTCTCCAATTTTCTTTCTAAGAACCGTAGTTTTTGATTGAAGAGAGATGATTTCTCCTTTGAATATACAGTAGAAATTGAGATTGACAATGCAACCGAAGATGCCAAGTGCCACTGCCTCTATGGAATGCTATTGTGGGAGAATGATTGTGATTCAGAAGTCATGGACTGACATCAACCTAGAGAGGAGATTCAATGCTTGCAGAGACTACAACTTAAGTCCTTATTTATTTATTTTTCTACTTTCCTCATTTAAATACCACATTGTTGAGGTATCAAATTTCTTAATTCTTTTCCTAGTTGTAGAAGGGTGGGTGTGGAATTTTTTATTAGGAGGACTCTGCTATGTGTAGAACGGCATGTGCAATAATCCTTTGTTTATTAAGGAAAACAATGAAATGGAACAAGAAGGTAATAAGTTAAATTGCAGTAACAAAAGGATGATGAAGATGGTTGGTATTTTATTATGGTTCGTTTTTATTTGGGTGAGCCTTGGTTGCTATTTGAGAAAACATGAAGATTGCTCCAGCAGAGGCTTGAAATTGAAGAAGGTGGTTGTTGAGAAATTAGAGTTGTGAATTTGTTAGATGTTGGAAGAATTGATGTAACTTTTATGTAGTAGAAAAGCTCCAAATTTTTTGTGAATTTTGGGAATGAAGATGTCTGATGTCACGCCTCGAGTCAAGAGTTATGACATGACCATGCCACCAAGCCCATAGCCTTAGTAGCATGAAACCCTCACTACTAAACCATAAACTCAATCTCAACAACAATAATACTTAAGCAATAAAATCCCAATATATATTTGCAGCTGAAAAACATAAATCTTAAAATCTTAACTCTAGCACCAAGTCCTAACAACTAAACAGAAGAAGTAATTCCAATAAATAAAATTGTGGACGAAACTTATTAATCGACCCCACTTGCATCCCTTGAATAGCTATCAACCCCAGTGTAGCACTTCCTCACACTCCTCATACGCCTCATTTGCAAGATATGGTAAATGGCGTGAGCGAATCGCCCAGTAAGTGGTCCCTACCACTTACCAGATGCGAGCATAACACATTGATAATGCATAACTATGAATTGCCAATTTGTTCAAAACTAAATGAAAAAATTTGACTTCGAACATTTGACAACAGAAAGAGAATTCTAAACTTTTCGATCAAAATAAATGCATACAACATAATCTCGTGTAACAACCACAATCTTGTTTAAATAGTGCAAGTGCTTTCATAAACCCACCATTTCAGTTAAATAGGCATGTTCTCTTTCACAAGCAACATAACATACATGATACTTATTTGTGCCTAGTTTAGTTTCATAAATCAACCATTTCATTTTGCTCTTTGTAATATCTCATCTTAGTCTAGTTTCCTTTACTCGTGCCTCAATTATGCACCTTATACATCCTTCAAAAGCACTCTAATCCCACTGCAAGTATTTAGACTTATATACTATAACATGTTTCACTTTTAGTTACTTATACCATCCCTAAACATCTTTCTTCCCCGTCTATATCAAACAAACTACTTGACTCCATAAAATAATTCAAATTCTATGTGATTCACATGTCTAACCCAACTTCTGAACAATTATTTTTTAATAACCTCACAATGATAGTCCTATGCTTGCTTCATTTTGTCATACCAATTTTTATTCATTTTATTGGTCGCTCGTGCTAATCTTATAATCACTAGAATATGATCAATGCTTATAGTGTTAATTTCTCACCTATTTACTATCGTCAAATGATTTTACCAAATTAGATTGAGTTAAATTTTTGAATAGACACAAGCATCATAACCAGTTCATTTTTAACTACTAGTAGAATAATTATTACTATAAAACTCAACAAGACCTTAATACAAAATTGTGGAACATAACAAGATCTCATTGCAACTATGAAATTTAGCAAGATCTCAACATCGATTGATAAAAGAGGAGTTCATATTTTTTAGCTTCAATTGGTAAGGATTGAAAAGTAAGTCTTCATGAGGAACTATCTCTAAAAACAAAATCGCTAACCACCAAAAACAACTTAGACCTCATAAATTAACTTAATATACTTATATCACATTAATAGAATATATTGAACTAAATCAATAATTGAAGTAGTGACATTCCAGTAGTTGGTTGTAAGGTATTGCTATTCGAAATACATACTCTTTCAAAATTAAAAAATCTAACTTTGAACGTAGAATCCTAGTATTACTTAAAATATATCAAACTAAACTTCTCGAATATCGTAATCTAATAAAAACAAAGATAAAAAAACTTATATTCTAATCTCAATTTATTAAAGTCATGTCACTTGCTTTATATCTTTGTCTCTATTTGATAAAGTCAACTTTGCTCAACTAATATTTAGTCTAAATCAACATCCTTTAATTCTATAATCAAACCTACAAATCATGTTTTGCTACCTAAACCTATAGGATAATGATATATCCCAAAGATCATAATCTGACTCTGATACCACTCAATATCACGCCCTAGGTTAGGGGTTAGGACATGGCCATGCCACCAAGCCCATAGCCTTAATAGCATGAAGCCCTCACTACTGATCCATAAATCCAAAATCAATAGTAATAATCTTATGCAATAAAACTCCAATACATATTTGCAACAAAAAAACATAAATATTAAAATCTTAACTCTAGCACCAAGTCCTAACAACTAGACAGAAGTAAAAGTAATTTCAATGAATATAATTGTCTACAGAATTTATTAATCGACGCCACTTGCATCCATTGATTAGCTACTAACCCCAGTATAGCTCTTCCTCACACTCCTCATACATTTCATCTGCAAGATATGTTAAGTGGCTTGAGCGACTAATCGCCCAGTAAGTGGTCTCTATCTTTTATCAAATGCAAGCATAACACATTGATAATGTATAACTATCAATTGCCAATTTGTTCAAAATCAAATGAAATTAATTAGGAAATTTGACTTCAAACATTTGACAACAGAATGAGAATTCTAAACTTTTCAATCGAAATAAATGCGTACAACATAAGCTTGTGTGACAACCAAAATTTTGTTTAAATAGTTCAAGGGCATTCATAAATCAATCATTTCAATTAAGTAGGCATGCTCTCGTTCACTAGCAATATAACTGACATCATACATATATGTGACTATTATTATAGCCCAAAGTCTGGGCCTCAATATTTAACCCTAATTGAGAGGGTTAGATGGAAGTTCTCAATTTATAACGCCAAGTGAGAGGGTCAGAAAGAAGTTCTCAATTTATAAACCAACTAGGAGGGTCAGACAGCCCCAACTTAGAGGGTCCAGAACAACTCTGGTTTTACCCCAGTTAATAGTGATTTCGTTAACGGTTGAACATGTTCTATATTAGTCAATGAACTTGAGCATGTTTTATCATTACTTATAAAAAGCTATCATAACATTTGTCACACATGTCTCAATTCTGAAAAGACGTCAAAACTATAATAGACAATAGAATAATTTTGACACAACGAAATTATTTACAATTTCGAGATTGATCAACTATTTGCATAAATATTTGACAAAAATTCCCACCGCATGTATCTCAATTTTCAACTCATAAAAATATCTTATGCTCGCATCATATTTTGCTTTAAAACTAGGACAATTAGTTGAAATTAGAAAAATATTTAAGAAAATCCCACGAAGAGGAAAGAAACCACTTTCTAGAATATTCTGATTCGCACTTATTCAACTCACCACTTGATCTGATGGGATCAAATCCTAAACGAAATTAACTTGACTCTGTTAATCCAAAATACCATATTTTGACTGTATCTACTAAACATAATTAGATCTCTATCGTTAACTTAGATGTCTTTTAATATACGTATAATTTCGTATATCATCAACTCCTAATTTCCACTCTACTAAAATCGAATACATTTCTAGCACTAAACTAATGTATATTATATACACATGTATACACGCATCCAAGCACCAATCTACTAAACTTAATCAATTATGCCTAACAACTACACAACACTACATCGAATAGTATAATATACACATATGCATGACATTCAATTTAACTTACTAATTACACAACACCTCATTGTACAATATAATATACATATGCATGATGCAAATTCAACTTATGCACCTTTGATTCTAATTTCCATACATAATACATCAATGCCTAGTCGAGTGAGAACTCGACAAATCTATTCTCAATTTTCTACAGACTCAATAATCCTAATCACATTTTCTCTTTTCTTTTACCACCTACCAAAATCATAATCCTTTTCCACCACACTATAATGAATGTCATGATAATACGAATTTTACCCATAATTATCTATATGATTCGTAGAACAACTCCCAATGTAAAAACTACTCATTGAGATGCAATTCAACCTCGTTATTTGGGGGATTGGGTGCTTCAACTCCATCGTCCTTTGCTTCTATCACCAAGCCACCTAGAATCTCGTAAACGACTTTGGGTAATGGTGGAAGAGAAAGAATTTTGATAAACCCCGCCTGTAAGAGGTATAGCAGAAAATAGGGTTTTAGAGTTTGGTTATGTGGGGAAAAACTAGGTTTTGACTAGTGGTTAACATATAGATAGACTTTAGGGGTCAGTTTCATTATAAAACTCTCCAAAAATTCATCAAAATCTTATTTTTGTAGAAGAGCCATGATAAACTCAAATATAGAGCATAAATGCAATAATAATAATAATAACAATATGCATTGTTGGAAAATTTTAGGTCGGGTTATTACATCTGACCCTTAGTTGCTAGTTGTTGTAAATGAAAATGGCTAAACATTGATTGTTGGTTTTTGTATCAATATGTAATGCTTTGAAGTAATAAATGAAGTTAAATTCTGCAATGTATTGGCATTGGTTTTAATTATCTACAATGTATTGGTATTTTTTTTTTTTACTAAAAGTAGGGCCAAATACTTAAGAAAACAATCAAAAAAAATTATTGCCCCCTGACACTGGCTTAAACATAAGTAACCAACAGAAAACTGGGAATTAAAAAATATCATCAACCTTACCCAAAAACTGTGAATAATAGTATCCAAAAAGCCATAAGCTTTACACCAATTAAGTGTTTGCATATCCACAAAAAAATTAGTAGTATGCACACTTCAATCTAGTGCAAGATTTTGCATTCAGCTTAATCCATTTCATCAAAAACCACTAGTACAAAGTCTCCAGACTTCTTAATTTTTCCATGAGCTTCTGGAGCTTCTGGACTTCGACTGCTTTGCCAACTTGAAAGATTAACATACTTCTGGCTGTGTTGTTTCATGATGGTCTTAGGAATTGGAACTACAGGTTTGCTTGAGAAACATGGCATGATTCCAGTACCAGTCATTAGGGGAGGTGCCTGATATTCGATCTAGGCTGCAAAATTATCTATGGATAGACATTGATATTTTGTGGCCCATTTGGAATTGCTTATACATTGATGGCCCTTACATAGATGGTTAAGTCAATGAACGCCTTGGTTCTATCAAGTTCTCTTGAGTTAGTTTCTATGGTGCAACATCACCTTGATTGCTCCTTCTTGTGGAGTAACTAGAGGAAAAAATATTTAGATGCACATTTACCTAAGACACTAAAACCGGCAGATTCACCTAAAACAGAACAATGTTCTTCAAGTTCTCTTGAGCCAGTATCTATGGTGCAACATCACCTTGATTGGTCCCTTCTTATAGAGTAACAAGAGAAAAAGTATTTTGATGCACATTTACCTAAGATGTTAAGACATGCATATTCACCTAAAATAGAGCAATGTCCTTCAAATCTTATTTGCATATATAGTTCATTCACACATATCCGCAGTACATACTAAATGAACTCTGAATGATTCATTTTTAGTAAATTCGAACTACTTTTGTTTCTGATTATATGTGATTGGACAACTTTTTTGAACTCCTTTTTTCAGCTAAATATCATCCCCAATTCAAGTGAAGGATCAAACATCCACTACAAAAAGAAGCGGAATTTGGCAGAGGATAAGACGACCATTACAAAGCCCGTTCCACATTGAAACGGTTATTGGCACTCATGAGAAATGGAATATGGTCGATGACGTCATAATTCTAATTTTTTTATGTGTTGTTGTTTTAGGACGGCAAAATTGTTACCAATGGTATTCCCAAAATAACAATTATAGTTTCTATTTCTAAGGCCAATCAAAAGTTGTAACAGTAAATAATTGAAACCCGTTTGAAACACATTATTAAAATTAGGGACGGTCTTGAGTGGACCTTTCTTATATGTTTGACAATTGATGTCAAAAAAATGACAGTTGGTAAATTTATTCCAAAATGTGGTACAATTTAAAATGGTTTGAGTATGCAGCTGGTCCAATATTACAACAAGAGTTCCTAAGTATGAGTTTTACGTAAAACTTGATGTGTTTCATCGATTGTGACTAAATGAGTTCCAAGTTGGAACGGTTGCTTTGTGTTATTGAAACTATATTACTAACGTCGTTCCAAAGATAGTACAATAGTTAAAATTTAATGAATAAAAAATACCATTCCTATTTGTGTTCCTAGGACCACTACAGAATGTAAATTAACGGCTATTTATATGTTCCAGTAACCGTTCCTAATATCATTCCAAAATTTTCTATATATATATATATATATGTTCATCTCTTGCCATTTAGTCTCATTATATTCTTCCATTCTTCTTACATATATTCTCTCTATTTCCTCAATCTCTCTCGAATTTCTTGATCTCACTAACCCACTAATATTTTTATACTATCGTTCGTCAATCTCTCATGAATTTTACTTGATATTTGGAGTTATTTTGATCAGGTAACAACTTTAATCCTTTATTTTTCAATGGATTATATTTGTTGTACTTTTTTCAATTAAATTTAATATTATAATATATATATGTGTGTGTGTGTGTGTGTGTGTGTAGGACTCATCATGTTAAAACAGTTGAGGAGATGGACGTATGAGAAGAACCTGCAGAGGAGAGTAGATCTTACTCCGGAGTTTGAGAATGGTGTTACTTCACTTATGAAATGGGCCAAGTCTCAACATGCGTATTTAGACAGTGAGAAAATTAAGTGTCCTTATCGGAAGTGCAAAAATAAAGTTTTCAAAATCCCGGACGAGGTAAATTTTGACTTTGTCGGAGTATTATAATTGGACTTCACATAGTGAGGAGAGGGTGTGGGAGTACTTCGAGGCCGTTACCTCCCCCCCGTTCCAGGAGAAGAAACTCCCGCTGCTAATGAGGAGGGTACTAGTACGCATTAGGGTGTGCAACGCATATGGATTAGGCGTAGAGGATGGTTTTCGATGCCACCGGGCCGGCTTTCTGGTTTTGTAATTATAACCAGAATAATGTGCCCGATGATGGTACGAGATTATATCCTATTGATGTCGGGCCTCTATGATTATGTGTTTGTGCTGGCAGATTGGTTCATGATGTAGTGCATGCTGTCGAACAACCGTTGTGGAACGATTGGATCCAATCTCAATTGGCAGCTGTTGCTGAGTTGGTGAATATCAAGGCTGAGGGGCCATATGGCGAATCTGATGACGAATCAGACGAAAATAGCTTTGATAAGGATTACGAGATTGAAGAAGACAATAAATATAATTGGAAGTTCAGTGTTTCTGTAATCAAACATCTGTACAAATTTCTGTAAAAATTAATCAGTAAATATTTCTATCATTGTTCTGTACGAATAATTATAATTTAAAAAAAATTGCTCATATTAGGAGTACATCCCCGACCATTCCCATATCTTTCCTATTAGGCATAGTCACAGTTCCTAGTATAGCCCTTTAACTAACTGTTCATTAATATACGGGAATAATATTAAATTTTCAGTAGGAAAGCGAAAAAAATAACAACCTTGCCTAAAAATATTACAACATTCAACATGAAAAATGCGAAAAATTTAAAAAATAGTAAAAGTCAAAATTAACTAACTGTGCCTAAATAAGTTCCACAAGAATTTAATTTCACGCCAAGTGAAATATGGAGGGAAAATCACATCTAGGAACGGTTGTTAAATATTTGACCGTTCCTAATATGAATTTAAGGCAAATCGTGCCTAAATATATACAATACCGTTCCTAACATAAATCTAAAGAACATCGTGGCTAAAAGAATAATGTAACCGTTCCTAATGATAAAAAAAATAATTCCTAGTTCCCTTTCCGATTACGATATCTCCACATCCGCGAGCCTAATTAATTTTAAACTTAAACACATATAAATACTATACATATGTGAATATATCTAGTGGTCTGATGTAAAATCACATGGTTTGATGAACAGTTGTATCGTTTTGAATCTCATTGATTGTGAATCAGATATTGTATCTCAGTATCCGTATAACAAAATTATCATAACTTCATCGAATATAGTATTTTGTCAATTTAATCAAACCCAACAGTCTGACTAGGCGATGTAGTGTAGCAGTATAAGATGTTACTAACATCTGCATAAAACTAACAATCTTGAAAATAGAAATATACTTGATTTGCTGAACATGTATCAATTTATCAAAAAGAAATATATGTGTCCATTGGTCTACATAAATTTATGGTCTACTTTTCTTTGATTATTAACATGTCCAAAATGATTTTTTTCTTCATTTTCAATTTTTTCAGTTAAAAAAATATATCTTTGGTACTCATTTAGGAACAGTCAGTAAAACCATTGGAACGATCTATTGAAAAGACCACGAAAGCGACATTGTTTGGAAATAAAACGCCGTCATTTCAGATGTTTTAACACAGTTTTAGGAACACTTATGTTATTAAATTACAATACCAAATAGAACCCAAATTCTGACTAATCCATAGCACATGAAACGATATCATTCTACTTAATTAAGAACGATCATTTATAAATAAATCATTCCAAAATTTTATATATATTGGGCACATAGCTAATTATATGTACCGTGGTGGATCTTCCTCTATTAGCATGCACAAGAGGAAGATGGTAAGGAAATTACATTATTTTTTAAAGTTTATCATTATTTTATAAAATTTAGGCTAACTTTTTTATTCTTCTGCAGGAGGGAATGCTCGGTCGGCCGCCTAAGCAAATGGAACTGTTCATCCGATGCTACAAGAAGAAGGCCGACGACGACTGGAGTGGCTTGAGGGCAGCTGAGGTGGTGGTACGTACTATAGTAATTTTATTTTATTTTTTTAAATAGCTTTGGGGTCAAGTTTTAATAATTTTATTTATTTTGTAGGAGACGTTCCAAAAGTTGATGGAGGATCATCAGTTTCAACCCACGATTGACGACCAATTATACCTCGATCAAATCAGAGGCTTTGGTGGTGATGACAGAACAACAACTATGGCTGGCTGTAGTCGGGGACAAGAACAAAGGTCGTGATTGGGCCTTCGTCCTAAGGTCCACATCTCCAACTGAACCTACACATGACCATCGCCACCCCAACCGACATCGCCACAACCAAACTCAACCATGGAGGATCGCATCGGTCGGCTGGAGAGGATGATGGTCGATATGATGGCCATGATGCGGGATATGTGGGATCAGCTCCTTGACTGTGGGACCGACCGCCTCCACTAGCGCCCCAACACAGCCTCCGACAGAGACCCCGACGCCGAACGACGATGATATGGATGTTGTTGATGATGAGGGTTTATATTAGGTTTTAATTTTTTTCAATTTTGTAATTAGATAATATTTTATATTATTATAATATTTTTTTAAAATTATTCATGTTTCATAATGTTTATTACATTCATTATTTCATATTTATTTATTTAATTAATTTTATAAATATAATTAAATTAAATTTTATTAAATTCATTTAATTATTCATTAAAATTTGTTAAATATACAAATTATTTATTAAAAATTTATTATTAAATAAAAAATTAGGAACGATTTTAGTAATTATAAAGAAAATATCGCAAATTTAAAAAAGACCATTCCTAAAATCATTTCTAAAATAGTTCAAAAAATATGTTCCTTAATAGGACAGACCGTTCCTAAAACAGTTACAAAAGACTTTGCCAAACAAAATATAAAATTCGTGCCTAATACTTTTCAAAAATTGACCACTATACAATTACAAAGATCGTTCCTAAATATATCACCAATACAAATAAATACAGTTCCAAACTTCAGGAATGAGTATTACAAAGACCGTTCAAAAAATTAAGCCAAATTAAATTACATAACCATTTTAATGTTGTCCAATGCCTCCAATAAAAAGAAAGAAATTTTCATATTCAAATACACTATTAAGATAGTCACCATCAACGTGTTATACTAACTGTGCCAAATTAGAACGGTCCTTCACCAAGTATTCCTAAATATTTGGAAAGCCGTCTATAGAGACCGATGGTAAATCATTTTAAACTCCTGTTCAAACAAAATTCCTTTAATTTCTAATTGTGCCAAATGCAAAAAAAACCACTCCTAATACAGCCCTAAATCCCGTATTTTTTTATAGTGAATATCTCTATAGGATTCAATACAAGATAAGAAGGTCCATCTCTCTCATCATCAAATAACCTCTATTCATCTAAATCCTGCTCACTACCTACAACATCAATTGAGTCAGAGTTTGATTCAGACTCACTCCCCATGTCAGCAATAGCTTCATCACAACTTCTCAAACAATGCATCGTTATCATCACCACTTTCATTATTCATGTCATATTCATTCTCTAAAAACTCATCATCAGATTCATCTTCACCCACATCCCCCACATCATCTGATCTAACTGTTACACCTATTTCATTCTTAAGAACATTTTCTTCTCCCAGAAATTGATCACCATCTTCTATAGTCACCTTACTCTTGTCCTTTTTTTTGCTCCTTTTATACTACCTTAAGCAACACTTTCAACAGCAGCCCCCTTAGGTTGTAGAGGTGCAAAATCAACATAAATATGATATTCCTACACCCCAAATGGTTCAACACTTGTTATAAAATATCATCATCACTAAACAACAATTTAAATCTCCCATTCATAATGATGTAGTATCTTGTACCTTCCCCAGATATCCCATATTTTTCAGCAAATAAGTCTAGATTTTTCTTGTTCATGTTGGTTGCATTTACATAGTCAAATTTTTTTATCTCCCTGCCGATGAAATTAGCTACAGGCAAATTCCAAAAGTCCCCACCATAGAACACCCCTACAGTAATGTTTTGACTCTCAGGGTCTGAAATAAGACAAATGATAGAAAATTGAAATATATATATATATATATATATATATGCAAACTACAAAACAAGCCAACAATTAAAAGTATATTGCAGTACCCCACACATTGGGTAAGTTTCCTTTAAAATAATTGCAGCCACACACAAAAAGTCAAATTCTCACATGGTAAGCGAGGGGGGCAGGACAACATTAACTAAATAAGATTTATCCTTGAGAAATTAGAAATAAAGACAACAAAATACATAAAAACATGCTCTTTACACCCAAAAGCAAAACATAAATTTGAACTTCACTAACATGCGGGTGGGGGCATTTTCAAATGACTTTCTGCATGAATCATCACCATCTTCACCTAAGTACAACTTCAACTACCACAAGGTCCCTTTTTCTTCTCATACCACTAGTGATTTCAACGCTTGCACCAGTTCACACCTCTCTTGCGAGCTAGGGATTTGCAGCAATAATAGGAATTTTGCCCTTTCCTTCAGTAAGCGTTCGATTTAGATTTTTCATTTTTTATTTTTTGTTTTGGTAGTAGAAAATATCACGTGCTGGAGGGATGAGTCTATTTTCCCTCCAAAAGCGCTGAATGGCTAGGGATGGTGAGTTGGCAACACAACAGTGTTAATTTTAACATGTTAGCCTTGCCACATAAGGAAATTTCTTTAATCCACACCTACATTGGTCATCGGATAGGTAAGCAAGCTCCCAAATTTTGGTGGTCATGTGAGGCACATGTGAGGGATTCCAGCAAAATTAGAATATTTTGGCCTGAAATTGCCACTTTTTTAAAAAATACAGCCGTGAAAGGCTATTTTGAGATGGAAATGGACCAAAAGTCCCGCCACCCTAATTTAGTGGACCAAATTTTTTTTTTCCTTTTTTTCTTTTATTCGAAAAACAATTGAAAAATTATAAAAAAAAGGGGAAAAACCTAGATGTAATGGATTAAATTTTTCTAAAAATTATAAAAGGAATTGTCCACTTAGTCTATATAAAAGATTTTTAGAATTATTTAAAAAAAAAATTATTCATAGTCCACAATAGCATTCAATAAAAAAATGGATGAAAACCTGTTAAAACTAATTGATTGAGCTAATTGTTGGACAATAGTTAAAATAAAAGGTACTAATAATTTTTAAAAGAATACTATTTATAATTATATCAAATTTTTCATCCTAATTTATCCTAATTTTTAAATATTTTACATAGACGTAAAGTATGTTACCTATGCTGCTATCGAGTTAAAAAGGAGGCCTTGGATGCTTATAGTCAGACCCACCACTACCCGACGCTGAGTACACTGTACATATATGCAACATGTAAATCAACATCACAACAATACATAAATAAAATATACACGTTTGATATTCATATCAAACATCTCCTCTTTACTTACAAATGTCTTTAAACACCGATATAAGAGTTGGATCCCACAGTATGAATTAAACTCAAGAAACTGTTCCCATTCACGTTCATGAACTCAACAAAGGCTGTACCAATGCTTGAAGACAAATGACATATACCAGCCGAAGAAAGGCTTGTTTTTCTCGCAACAATCTCTTGTTACTGTCGCTTGTTGTTCTGCAGGTTTCTGCAGGTATAAATATCTGTCAAGCTACTGTTGCTAAATCATGTCCGTGCTTTCTGTTCATGCTAAATACATGGCACAAGCTCTCAGAAGTGAAGCTGAAGAGTACGAGACTTTTCACGAGTTCTTCGAGTGCTGGCTTTCTGAGCAAAGCCGGCACCTTGAAGAACTCGTATTGGCTTCCAAAGAGAGCGAGCGACTGCAGGAGCAAGGACATGATGATCATCGACCGGTAACTCAACAGGAGGTGGATGAGAGAATCTTGCGTCCGAAGATCGCAGAGGTAATCGAGCATTACGAGCAATACTACCATGTTAAATCGTTATGGGCTGAGAATGACGTGCTGTTGATGTTCAATCAATCATGGAGGAGCAGCCTAGAGGACGCCTTCCTCTGGATTGGTGGGTGGCGCCCCAGCATTGCCTTCCACTTGCTCTACTCCAAGTCGGGGCTGCAGCTGGAGGCCAGACTCGATGAGCTGAGACAAGGGCTCACTGTAAATGACTTGGGTGGTTTGTCCTATACTCAACTTAACCAGGTGAATGAATTGCAGAGGGGAACCATAAGGGAAGAGAAGGAGATAACTGAGAAGCTGGCAAAGCAGCAGGAGAAGGTGGCCGACTCATTGATGGTGGAGTTGTCACATGCTGTAACGGAGTCAATAAGGGAAGGGAATCAGGCCGGCCCGATTGTGGCAGACGAGCGGATTGAGGCGACTCTGGCGGTCAAGGAGGAAGGATTCACGGAAATCATTAAGAGGGCTGATGATCTAAGGCTGAAAACTCTCAGAGAATTGATCAATACTCTGACTCCATCACAGGGTGTGCATTTCTTGATCGCTGCTGCAGAGTTGCACATGAGGCTTCATGAATGGGGCAAGAAAAGGGATGCTCGGAGCCTCAGGCACCACCAGGCTGGTGATGCTGGTCAGACCCAACAACTATGAGAGGCGCCAGAAAATGGATTAATATATATATACATATATATATGTGTGTATATGTGTGTGCGCGGGGAGGCGCGCGTGTACTAGTAGAAGGTGGTCTTGAGAAGACGTGGCTGATTGCTGCTGAATATGTGGAGTATGCGATAGAGGTTTATGTTGAGGATATGCTATACTGTGTGATGTTTTAGCTTGGTTTTCTGTTTCGGGCAGGTTCTCTGTGGGCGACTGTACAAATGTTCAACCCCTTTATGCTAGTTATCATGTTCCCAGTCCATTCTCGGGCAACCGTACATTGTCTAGAGACTAAATCCAATCGACAAGTACAAAGTTCATTGAGATAATAATTTTCAATGATCAAATACAAGTGGGTTTAAATGGAAGATTTACCTTTCTGGATGATTATTACTCTTGAAATGTATAGAAGATTTATCTCTCTGGATAGTTAATCGTCCGAGACTTTTGTGATTAGAATCAGTTTGATATTATTTTATTTATATTATGAATTGGCATTTTATTTTGAATTCAATCTCATATATGCTTCATAGTTGGTATAAGTTTTAACTATTTCTTTAAATGTTACAATAACACTCATATTCTCCATCTGATTTTCCATCCTTTCATTGGAAAAGGATGGAGATTCAGAACTTCAGACTCCAAAAACTTGCCCAAACAAGTGCAAAATCATGCGGCATAGGAGTATATGATGTGTGCAAAAAATTTATTTGTCACTTTTGGTCCTCATCTACTTTGTTGTCTAGAATTTAACGATTTAGTGCACGTGTCTAACATGTAATCGTTAAGTATTTTTAGTTGGAGAGAAAATAGATTTGTTTTTCAGCTTGACACCATTTTCGGAAAAAAATACAACTCTATTTGACGGGGGAAATTCTTTTTGAAGGAAATTAGGACGAAAAATATAGCGATTTTTCTTTTCTCTCACAAAAAGTGAATCCTATCCGTCCGATATTTCTATAAGTTGAAGCTTAATAAAAACAACACAAAGAATCATGTCTTCCACAAGTTAAGTAGGTCAAATGAGGGACTCATATACTACTATTGGCAAAAGGACTAATTCTTCTTCCACTCAAAAGTACTTAACAGTAACATACTAAGCACGTGTTAAATTTTAAATGAAAACGTGCATAAGGACCAAAAATACTAATTTTTTAAGTTATGAAACTAAAAGTACTAATTCCGTAATGAATAGGACCAAAAGTGATATGGACCTATCTTATAGAAGTAGAAATATTATTTCGCCAGGTATCGACAAACCCTGAGGAGTATCATGCACTTTTACAAGTCCTAGAAAGTATTTTTGTAATTAGACATAAATGTATTTGTAATTTTATAAATGATAGAAAGAAATTTTATAATTAAACTTAATTTCAAGGGGATACTAATATAATTTTCCTTTTATTTTATTCTTGAAGCAGAAGAAAAATGTAACCAAATGTAAGTGGAGAAAGATGCAAAATGAGCAAATTATCTTCTTATGAAAAAAAAATAGCAATTTATCATCCTATATTTTTTTAAAATACAACAATTTATTCCCTTGTATTTTTTAAAATAAAATAATTTATATTTTTAGACTTTATTTTGAAAAGTATTGGAGGATAAATTATAACTTTTTTTTTTATATAAAAAGATAAATTATTCATTTGCAATATGATAAATTGTATTAAACAGGTGAGAGAAGAAATACTGACCTTAAAGTGACTCCCAACATACTGTCCCATTATTGTCTAGTGCATGCTTACGGGAAATAGTGAGAGAAAGAGAGAGCTTTCCTTGCTCGACCCCGCCATACCAGCTGTACTAATTCGCTGAGGTTTTTTTTCTATCTCTACTCCTTTTTACTTATTCCACATTTCTTTTTGTTTGAATTAGGCTGTTAAATGTGCAATGCATTAATGATCGCGCCTGCAATTCGCAATGTTCTTTACTGTTTGTTGATGCTGAAGTCCCGATCAGCTGATTTGATTGTATCGTGCTATTAGTTTTTGTGTTCATGGTCTGAAGACAAACCTGTGAAATCTCTGGGAGTGGTGGGGGTGGGTGCTTTTTTGAGCTCAATTCCCCGAGGGGCTTTGATGGATATGTTCTCTTCTTCGTTTGTTGTGGGGTTTTCTATTTTCTCAACTTTTGACTTGCATTTCTCTGTGTTGAAAATTAATTCTTTAGAGGGAAGCATATGCTGCTGAGGCAAGATAGGAAAGTAGCAATTTTTGGGTTTGATCCCTGATAACATGTTTCTGCGGGCTTCTTTTTCGGCAACTGAATGAACTTGATCAGATGAGTGATTTCTAGTCTTCTTAGGTCTGCAGGGAGATAAGAATAGTTGTATTTTCATTTACAAATATCTCTTTTACCCCACATTGTTGGCCTGATTGTAAACTGATTAAACTTCAAAAGAGAACTCTGATATTTTCTGCTGTTCATCTGAATGATGAAAGAAGATGATTAGGGGTTTAGTCACGTGTCAATGAGGTTCTGTTTGAGCACTCCTTTTCGTCTTATACTTGATGAGGATCAGGTAGACTGTGGACTATACAACTTTTCTTAGAATTGTTTTTCACTCCAGCTATCAGATTAGGTTCAATTAGTTAGGTAAACAAGTTCCTGATCAATGGGTATTTGGGAATTTTGTGTAGTTGAAACATCAGAGGAAAAAGATAGTTCTAAATTGATCTAGGTTTTTCCTTCCGGTATGTAATTGAAGATAGTGATGCAGCAACTAAGCCTGCCTACGTCTAAACCAAATAATAGAGGAGGGAAAGGAGAGACAAGAGGCAAGCCAAAGGAGGAAGCCAGCAGAAAGTTGGAATTTATGTTGCTTATCTGTTCATTCCATCACAACATAGTATTTATAAGACTACCCATGACTGAAAGTTGTTGGGCATACTGCGACCAAATACAAAATATTTCCATCCAAAGTTTACATAGGAAAATTCCTATTTACAAGTAACTCTCAAGCTTGGCCTGGCTGCTTGCCAGTTTTGTTAGTCCTCATATTCTCCATCCCTCGTGACTATCACCATTATACATCATTGGCTCCCCATGAATGTCAGCCTTGTCCTCCAACTGGTGTTATCACGGACTGTCCTTGCCATCAAAGCAAAGTTTCTTTGGCCGTGTTGATGGGATAGCTTAACCCAGCCATGACTGAGAATCTCTTTCGGCAATAATAATGGTTGAGAGCCAGTAACATCAAGTAGGAGACGATCCTTTGGAGGAAAGGGATTTGCTATACAACGGGATCAGCAGCAAGACATGGACACTATCATGTATCTTAGCATCAAAATACAAGTTTAAGGGATGAGCACCTTTACCTATGTGTTCACCTAACTTGGGAAAGCCATAAAATCTGCGAGACAGCTTGTTAGACTAGCGAATCGGCAATGATACAGTTGAAGCTTGAGAAAAACTTAATCGTTAACAACAGATTCAGCAACAGTGCGATTGACATTGCCCATATTACGAGGCAGTTGTGCCCTTTGTACATTTTTTCCTGGAGTTGTATTTCATTTCGTTTTTGTCACTTGGAAGTACAATTCTACTTAACTATGCATATGGGCCAAAACATTTGACTTTTTTCAATATCTTAATCATGCCTTCTATGGCAATGGTAACATATAGTTTCCAAGATGCTTTTATTTTGAAACCTTTTGGTTTTCTTTTCATGTTCCTTTGTTTTAAAGACGGTTGAGCTGGCGACAGATAGTTTTCTCTTTCTTGTCTTATAATAAGTAAATAGTGATTTAGATGTTTTACACAGTTGTATTCTATATGCAAAGACAACCTTGTACTCCTTAAATTGCTTAATATTTCCTAACTCCTTTTTTATTTTTGCTGTATGTACTAGGTCTCTAGTTGGTCCTCAATGAGGATCAGGCAGGAGAGATTTCTCTTTGGATATACTTCATTGCCTTCCTGAGAGATTCTCTATGGTCTTTGCTTGGACTGGGTATTTATCTTTCCGACTTACAATCGTATGTGATGGTTGATTCTCTTTATGGATATATCTAACTAAAAGATGGGACTACTATTAGAAGCGATATAGTGCTTGTATTCTCTGGCAACTTCTTATGAAGAGATGGAGAAAGAAAGGTCCACTGAGAAAAGTGTAGTCTGTGAGGATTTTTCCTCATCAACTGAGAATGTAGAACCAGTGGATGACAGCTCGCGTAATAGCATAGACAAGGAGAGTGGCTTGGCAACTTGTCGAGTTTGCCAATGTACTGAACCTGATAGGAGGGGGAATGTTGCACTTAGACTTTTGGGTATTTCTCCACCATCATCTGATATATTTAATGGAAAAAAGGAGGTGAGTTCTAAATTTAAAGTTTCCCTGACAAATGTTGGAAACAATTCCCAGAACAGAAGTGAATTAATGAGGTCTGAATTTATTGAATTTATCAGCCCAAAAGGAGAGGTTTTTGTTTGTACTGCTGATGTAGAATTTGGTATTGCCAACAATGAGGACATTCTGTCAGAACTTGGATGTGCTTGCAAAAGTGACCTTGCTTTAGCGCACTATGCTTGCGCTCTTAAGTGGTTTATCAACCATGGATCAATCATCTGTGAAATTTGTGGACATGTTGCAAAAAATGTAAGATCTGAAGACTTCAAAAAGGTATTGGTTTCTTTAAAAGAATATGAGGCCCTGAGAGAAAGAATTGTCAGTGGAGAACCTAATCATGCACGCCACCGAACTAACTTTGGTATAGATCCTGAAGCTGTTGCTGCTATTCGGAGGCAAAGGTTAAGTGAAATTTCGTTGTGGTTTAATCCGAATAACAGTATTGCCGTATTATCCCTCGTGGTAAGTGAACAACCTTCGACTTCTAATGTAGTCATGGAAGAGGTCACCAGTGTCCGGACTACCATTACTGAGTGGGCTGTAGAGGGCATAGTTATCCTGCTTGCTACAGGCCTGTTGACTGTCACTCTTGCATGGTTGATTGCTCCTTATGTTGGCAAGGTACTTGGAGTGGCTGTATTATATATCCCTGTGTTCACATAGTTCTGCTTTCTGTTTACTGTTTTTTGTTCCTCTATCATTCTGTGCTTATGATTGCTTTCTCTATTTATGTAGTTTGCATGATAGCTTGATACATCTCTCATAAATTCTGAGTTAGTGCTTGTTGCATGTATGGAACTTCAGTACATCCTACAGAAGGGGAGGGTGTTGAGTCCTCCTAAACCCTACTTTGGGCGATAGAAGCAAGCTTTCTTTTCAGTTTGCTCTTGAGCATGTGGGAGTATAGCTATTTGTGAATTATGATCTGTATAGAGCTTTGATGGAAACTTGATTCATTTTTGTCCTTCTTTTACACGATTAATAATTAAGTATTTTGAAAATAATTGAAGAGTTTGATGATATGAAACTAAAGTGCGACTTGCTCTTCAGTTTTAATAGTGCATGTAGATTTGAAAACAATAAGGATCTCTTATGAATTGTTTTAGAAAGTTTACAGCTAAGATCTTTATTTTCCCTTGAAGTTTCTCCAATGTTCGCGATATTTGTGAATTCTTTGTTATCTCCACCAGAATATGATCATAGTTCATACTTCTCATGAACTAGTCCATTTTGCCAGACATTCATTTGTTGTATTTCCAGATTGACAATGATTTTCATTGAGGCAAAAGCCAAAAGTCTGATTTGAAACACGTCAAAACTTATACAAAATTTGATCTTATGGATGCTTTTAGGGAATTCATAGTTTTTTTACCTTTTATTACCAGAAATAACCAACCTTACAAATAAAGAAATCATAAGAACAAATCAGAAATGGAAATATGATAAAATTCATGGCCCAAAACTTCAAATAATTATCTTAAATATAGATACCTAATGATCAGTTATAATGTATAAAATGTCAACATGAAAATTGCAAAATTTAAGTAAATATGAAACTTAAATGTAAATGTAACCAATTGAATTAAAAAATGTATAGAAATTTGTACAAGTATTGAACAATGGTAGACGACAGACATGCAGAGATATTTGTTATCTGAAACATTCTTTCTTTATAACGGTGTGCGTGGTAACCAATGATGTATGGGCAAACTTTTTTACTTTGCATTGCTTCAAGTTTTTGGGTTCTGCACTTAGATTTGTAACTACAAAAGTTTATAATAAAAAATTAAGAAATTGGACTTGAATTCCAAAACAGCCATCCTTTTCTTCGAAGATGAAGAATTAGCCTTATCACTTTGATGTTTTTGTAAAGTGTTTACCATTTCTTCTTCAGGGGCAGTCTACGCTAGGGGAGTGGGTAGTGTTTTATTTATTGTCTTTTTCCTTTAGAGAAAACTTTGTAGGATTCTTGAACTTTGGATGGATTATATTGCTTTAGTGTCCAAATTGCATCCACCAAGAGATGAACCAATTTGAATATTTGGATGCTTTTGGGATGAGGTTTTGTTGAATAGGAAACAAGAAAACATGCTATGCATGTGATTTTGTTAGGAGACAAAGAAGCATTAATATAATCATTGCAAGAGATTGCAGGATAATGTTTTGGATGGAATAGCAGTGATCATGTGTGGTTCCCTATATGATGTTATGAGTTTTATTCATAACGTTAACGTTGTATAATATATATATTATTAGTTATGACGACGGACTAAGTTACATGAATATTCTTTACAATATAACATGGTTTCAGAAAAACATAAGAAATAAGAAGCAATTTTCAATACAGGAGCGAAAATCAAGCCACCACAGCAAGTGAGAGAGACACTGCATCAGATGAATTAGTATTAGAATATTTGTATCATATGAAGTGAACTGAGATTCTCGTTCACAAAATGAGTTGCCAACTTTGTGACTTGCCAACAGACTCTTCTTGATGTATCAAGAGGTTTCTGCTGGAGAGCCGGCTACTCTTTTCTGTACTAATTGGGTTGAAATCATGTGATAATTTGTTTTTTTGCTACCTTAATAAGTTCATTTCGTTGTGTATTTGTTTGGTATTCTCCAGTGCTCCCTTCAGCTGAACCATTTCCCTGCTTTGCAGAAAACTGCCAAAAATGGCCTGCATATTCTTCTTGGAGGCATCTCCGCATTGACAATTGTAGTTTTCTTCCGTTTTGTAAGTTACATACATTTACTTTCTGAATCTTTAAGAATTATGCATATTAGTTGGTATCAATTTTAGAGGAGTTAACCGCAATTAAATTAAGAAACCATGAGAAGACTACAATTTGATAAATACCAGGGGATGCACCGACATGTGAAGGTTATTAGAATATTTTATGCTTGAACGCGTGATATTTATCAGAATATCCTGCACTCGAGTTTCTGTGGATCATTCTGGAAAACTATTAATTCTGAAATCTCTTGTTCCTTCATCTTGGTTTCTGTTTTAGAAGGTCTAAATGAGAGAAGTGAGCAAATATTCTGTACTTCACTGACCTCAACCAAAAGAAGGAAAGAAAACAGCCAGAGCAACAAAGAAAGAAAACACTACTAATACACACGAAGAATGGAACCTTTATTAAGGAGATTATTATAATGTGTTCCTACTCGTGTGAAGGAGCAAATGATAAACTCGTCACTGAGCATTCACAATAAAGTTGCTCCATTATTCAGCTCTTGTCCATGAATGCAAGTTTTGCAGGTTTTCTTCAAATGGTTTCTTGATAGTTCAATTTTTGCTTCACGCCATGTTCTGTTTTCTGCTTGAGATTATCAATGCATATAAATCATAAGGAACATATAGCAAAAGACTGTACATATAGTCTACCAAATTACAATGGCACCAAACAGTAATTTCTTCTGTAAGTTGTTTACTTTCTATCAATGTGTTGGTGCACTCCTTTTTGTGATATCTCATGCTCGGTTCTCTGTAACTTTTCTTTATCTTGTACATTGTACTGTTAATCAGTTTGTGATTTGACTGATTAGGTTGTGATTTATTCGTACTGCATCTTCGAGCTGACAAAATGTCCTCCCTACATTTGCAGTTTGTGCTGACAAGAATCAAGTACGGGCCTGCACGGTACTGGGCTATCTTGTTCATTTTCTGGTTCCTTGTGTTCGGGATATGGGCATCGCGAACCCATGGTGCTCATGCAACATAACCCCAAGTTCACATTTTTGTCCGAATACGTTCATTTAAGAAGCGTAGAAAGTTGTATTGATGTAGTTAGTGAATCCGTGATCTGGTCACTATGCCATTCTTGTCATAAGGATGATCTCTGCTACCTGAAACTATGTTTCTGTCAACTTTTGAATTGAAGGTGAAGTGTTTTGATCCATGATTCAATTTCATTTCCAGTTTTCAATTTCAAGTGCCAATATGAGTTTTGTGCTTTTGTATTACTTTTTGTGTGAAAAGAAATGTATTTGGATTAGTTTATCAGTTTTTTTTTTATTAATTTATTAGTGGTGTCAAATCAATGTAATACTATTTGAATTAGATGTGATTTTACCACCTTTATAATTAAAAAAATCTATAAGTTATAACTTATTGAATGGCCTAATTAATAACTATTTTACAATACTTAATCCATTTTTATTAGTAGTTATAGTAACATAATTATGAAATACAAAAATTTTAGAAGTTCTCTTTTTCATTCACATTTTTTACAATAGTATAGACAAGGTTTATCTATAGTTTTGTGCTCATTGTTTTTTCTGTTTCTTTTGTTCTTTGTTCTTCTTTTTCTGGGGAAAGGTAAATTTAATAAATGGGAAAAGCAGGTATAATACAACAATGCTCGTATGATATATTATTCCTCGACAGACCAAGGGATGCATCATAAACTATAAAGTGCACTAGAGCTAACAGAGCTAGGAAGATTTTTGTTAAGAATCTATAATTTGACATCCTTTATGATTAAGCTAGCTAACGTAGTTTTTTGTTCTTTTTCATAGAATGGATATGTGTGGTGATTGTTTGAGAGTAGCATTTAAACCTTGTTATATTCTTTTATAAGAAGCAATTTCTATCATATGTTGGTGAAAATATTCAAATCTTGGACAGTGATGTTTGGTCTATTATATTATAGATGAATGAAAAAAAAATCATATATCATATGTAATGGTTACACATCAAATGCTCAAATTATATTTTTTTCTATCTTAATACAAACTAAAAGTGCTTTTTACAGGAGGTAAGTAGTTTAATTAGTTCTCATTCATCTTTTAACCTGTTTTACTCTTTAAAATTTTTACTTTATATGATAATTTATTTAATTAATTTTTATTTGTCATCTAACTCATTTTCGTATGATAAGTGATCTAACTAACTCTTATATATATCTATGCTAGGAAATTTCTCAATGGATTAACTCCTTTCGATTTGAATAAATATGAATAATATGAACAAATGAGAGTAAATAATTAACCGGATCTCCTGTTCGATTTTGAAAAGATCGATTGAATGGAAAAAATACAGTGAAAAAGTAAAAAGCTATTACATAAAATCTCATAACGAAATCTATAAATTGCATGACAGGCATGACATAATTCTCCGCATCAAAGATATTTATATAATTCTGGATCGGCTTAGATATGTTGTGACAAAAGCATTTTTCAGTACCAAGATGACTGAAAGGTCCTCTGTGCATATGAGTGTTCAGTTCGATCAACCCAAAAATCGAAAACCGAATCGTACATTGTCAGCTCGGTTCGGTTTCAACCGAACAGTATTTGGTTTTTTTTGGTTTTTTAATCGAAAAAATTGATTTTTTTAAATATATATATATAATTTTAATATTTTTTTAATTTTATCCAAAAATGCATGTACCAAAATATCAAAATCTAAAAAATAAAATGTATATTAAAAAGAATATTTACAAATACAATCCAAAATTCCAAATCAAAATAATAGAACGCAATAACAATCCATTCATTTAATTTAAATTCAAATTTAATAGTACAACTACAATATTCAATATCCAAATAATACATATGGCGAATTGAATTGAAATTCTGCGATCGAGCATCGACCATCAACTTACACCTAATAAACAAAAAAAAAATAAAAATTATATATAATAATAATTAATAAAATAAAAAATACATATTTTTAAAAAAAATAGATTTTCGGTTTGGTTCAATTCGGTCATAGAATAGAACGGTGACAGAAAAAATCGAACCGAAAAACCAATTAAAAAAATAAAAAATGGAACCGAATTTTTCAGTTTGAATCGAATTTTTTATTCGGTTCGGTTTGGCCCGTTTAACCGAATTGTGAACACCCCTATCTGAGCAAGGGCATGGTATCAAAATGCTTTTTCTTGTTTAGAAGCTTGAGGACCTACAAGTTGGCTTCAAAAGGATATGTACATCGACGTGATCCTTCACTCTCTTCCGCCCTCTTATGACTCGTTTGTCGTGAACTCAATATGAATGGCCTTTCAAAGTAATAAGCATAGGGTTAAGCTGACGAAGACTAGCTCTCCTAACACTGATGAAGGGTTTAGAAAGATGTTTGACGTTCTATATGCGTCTTCCGTGGGCAGCATACAGTATGTTGTTCAGTTCACTGGGTGCGATGTCACGTCCGCTTTGAATGTAACTAGCATATATCAGGCATGTGTTGGTAAAACATACTGGACTGAGGCCAAGATCATTCTTATGTACCTTAGAAGGAGTAAAGATATCTCCTTCGTGTACAGCAGCGAAGAGTTGATTCTGAAAGACTATAAAGATGCAAGCTTCCAATCTGATGTGGATGATGTCAAGTTTTAATTCGGAGTTGTATTCAGGTTGAATGGTGGTGTGGTAGTATGGAAAAGTTCGAAGAACAATGCCACAGTGGATACCACAACGGAAGTTGAATACATACCGACTTTGAAAGCTGCTAATGAAGTGGTTTAGACGAATAACTACATCGAAAAGTTGGGTGTGATACCTAGCATTGCCCAACTAGTGGTTATCTTCAATGATAACAACGGGGTGACAGTGCAAGCGAAGGAATCTATATCTCATCATAGATACAAGCACATTTTAAATGTTACCATCTAGTTACAGATGGTGGGGCGAGTTAACGTTCAGATGGACCCCGCGTCGTTAGAAAATACAACAGATCCATTGACCGAACTGGTGTCACAAATTGCTCGTGTTCAGCATCTTGAAAAAATGGGTCTAAGATACATAGGTGATTGAATTTAGGTCAAGTGGAATATTATTAGAAACGAGAAAGCTAATTAGATTGGCATTTTTATAATCTATAGCAATTCATTTCTAATGAAATATTAAATTTAATGAATATAGTAAGTATTCATTTGGTAATGTATTTATTGTGCTTACTATTTTTATATTACACTTTACTTTCTTAATATCACAATAAAGTTCAAAGACCAATTGAACAATCTATATAGTTGGGTTACGATGATAGCTATGGAAACCATTTTTTGACAGATGGGTCTAAAATGGTTGTCGAGCAGACTAAACTAGCTCATGAGGGGTCGTCATATGGAAATTTTTTAAGCTTAGTCGGTATGACTGATATTCTTCGGCTCCTATAATATAGGATTTGGTCTTTTGACTTGAGTAACCATGGCAATCATATAATGTGATGGTTGTATATTGGGTTTGAAAAGAGAAGATCATATCTTTGATGATGTTATTATAAGTCTTGTCCAGTACAATTAAAACATGTAGTGAGAATGGGTGGGTTCCAATATAGAATTAATCATCTGTCATTGCATGATAGTGAGATCTTCTATGTGCTATGTTTTTAAACACCTTGAGTCTGTAGCTACAACAGTTGATTGAATAGGAGATGGTTTCCTATGTTGATCAATGGAGTAAACGCGTTTAAAGTAATAAGCATAGATGCCTAGTTTAGGATGAAAATCGATGGCCAATTTCATGTCCTAGACTTCGATCGGGAAACAGCTGATGGAAAAATCATACTTGTATGGTACTTAGGAGCCTAAATGTTCACGCCACATTCACCTAGTCTCTAGTACTACGACCGTTGCTAGACGGCCATCCGTGGTGGCAGACACTTTTGGATTAATGGTTAATTAAGAAGCGACTAGTTAAATTAGATTTAATTAATTAATTATGTTGGACAAAAACCCAGTCCAGATAAAAATGAAAATAAAGAGTCACACATAAATCACTACAGGAGTAATATAATTAATTTGAAATTGATTTAAGAAATGAATAAGTTTAAATAATTGAACTGGATAATATAAATGGTTAGATCATTTAATTGGAAAGTCAATGGATGGCCCAAGATTTCATAATGGATTAATTAAATTTGGACCTAGCACAATTAAATTGATTAGATTAAATTGATTTTTTTTTATTGGAATAAATACATTGATGGGCTTCTGTTGGAATAAATTAATTGAATTAATTTAAAATGGCTATTAGACCTTCGTTGGGCTTGAATTAATTTAGTGGTCAAAATTAAAATAGCCCGTTCCACCTTAAATAAGCCCTAGCCGATTTTGACCTAGGCTAGATCAAAGAAGAGTTAAACACTCCTGCTTACAAGGAATTAGAGGCCGAGTGGGGTGTCTTGGAGAGCCCCACTCAACCACTAATGTTTTATATACACTAAGTGTGTATTATCTTTAATATCATAATTATTATCTTTAAGATAACTAAGTTGTTTTGAAAATTGTATTGTCTCTATACACTCTCTCCTCTAAAAAATGTCTACTCTTCATCTCTCCCTTCTTCCTTCAAGTTCTTCTTGAACAAATTTCAAGAGAGAACTAATTAGATTTGATTAACTAATTAGTATAATTCGGGCCGTTTCTTCCAATAGAATTAGTTTATGTCGCTAAATCTCAAACTACCTAGTAGTGGTGTTGAGGATTTTGTTTCCAACATGTGGTGTGGACGAATATAGATGAGGTCTATGTTGACCTCTACGTGAACACAAATCTGGAAAGATATAATCTCGTGGTTAGATTTCATGTTTTCGATTTCTGCCATGAGCCACATGAAACGTTTATGCATGTTCTATTTACTATTTGCCTTTTAAAATATCGAACACTTGAAAAATCAAAGGGCACACATCTTTGATTGATTTAAATTTGCACATTTTTGTTGCGTTCTTTACTTTTTTCAGGTCATACCGTTCCTTTCAACGTGTTCACCTTGTGTAGGGGAGCTAGTTCATGAAAATCTACAAAATAGACTTATAATCCTTGCTCTACTTAGTAGGTCAATAAGTTGAATAGTTTAGAAACTCTAGGACATGTGCTATTGTAGGGGTTATCTATACTAGTCCCCATGCATTCTGACTTCCAAACCGCCATTGGAATTGTCAAAAATTATGTATATAAGGGCAAGAGAAAACACATTTGCATTAGACATGGTGCATTTAAAGAGCTCTTGAGAAATGGAATAATCTCCTTGGAATATGTGAGATTCAGAAGAACTTGTTGGATTTTGCACAAAAATATTAACAAGGAGAATTATTCTTGAAATTTCAAGGGCAATGGGACTCGAAACCCCTGGGGTGGTGGATACCATTTAGATGGTCAGCCAAGCAATATAATAAAAGGATTTGATGGATGATCTTGGTATGATGTGAATCAAATGGACTAATAGCTTCAAATTTTGGTTGTTGAGCAGTCTCTTTTATTTCATAGACTTGATGAAGTTATCTAGTTGAGTGTGAATGTGGGTCTGGCTTCTCTGACCGAATAAATTTTTTTTTTTTTTTCTTGAGCACTCATAAGAGGTCAAGATACACGCACATGGCCATTAGTAGCGTTTGAAGTATATATTGCGGAATTGTGCATATTAAGGAACGAATACATGTTGTGGGGGTCTTAATTTCAACTATTGAATATTCAAGATTTATTTCACTTGGTTGAGTTGTTACTCCACCTCACAATACATTAATTCAATTGAAAGAGATTAATGCTTAAGTAAAATTTCTTCCTTCACCCAAAAAATAGTGTTCTAGCTAGTTAGTCATTCCTAGGTGAATGTTAGGAATGACTACTAGTGGACACATTTCTTGTTCCACAGTACCAAAATAACCAAGTCACATTTGTTTTTAATGAAACCACTTGCCAACTTGAAATTGAAAAGTGTAAGTAGGCTGGTTTTGGAGAAAAATTCACATACACTGGCTCGGATTATAATTTTTTTGGGTAATTATACTTAGACCCTCTATAAAAATAGAAAATTATATTTTTGTCAAAAAATTTTAAATTTATACTTACACCCCAAATTCCTTGTTTATACTTGACTCCTTTCGTTAGAGTTTGAACGAAAATATTGATTTTAATAAAAAAAATTACATAAATTTTCAATTTTACCCATCATTTAACATTCTCATATAATAATCTTGTACTTACAAGAAAAAAATGTAATGATGTTAACCTCACTCAAATGTATATATATATATATATTATATTTATCATCTTATAAGAATATACGTGAGAATGTTAAATGAGTAGTAAATTTAAATATTTATATAATATTTTTTTCTAAGATTCGCATTTTTTGTCCAAACCATAATGGAAGGTGGTCATGTGAAAATAGAGAATTTTCAGAGGGGTTGTAAGTGCAGTTTTAACATTTGTTTAGAGAAAAGTATAGTTTCATATTTTTAAAGAAGATCCGATTAAATTAACCCTTTTTTTCTTAGAACAAATTACTTTAAATTCTTGCTTATTCAGGTCTAGTTTTCTCTTTTTGAACCAAGCTTATCCGTTTATCCAAATAAAACTATACAGCTTATCCTTTTTCCTATTCGACCTTATCTTTTTTATTGAGCTTATCTTCTCTGATTTTGTTGATATGGAGATTAGCTTTGTGATTAGGATAATGCTTATTCAAATAACAGAAAAACAGCTAGAGCATCTGACTATACTGAGGACTATCTGCAATATATAGGCCTCGGTTTTTAAGATTCTACACTAATGAGTTCCTCTATTCTGCTCTCCTTGCTGCTTATCTTTTGAGCGGTTGTGCTTTATTATTCCGACTCTCTACCACAAGTGCACGTGTAAGATACCTATATTTAATCTTGGAGCGAACTATAATGACTGTATGTGAGTGGGTCATCCACGGCACAACTTTAACTGTTCTAACAAAAACAATGAGACAGCTGATGCCCAGATGGTAGAGAAGAAGATAGGATACATTTCTAACTTGCTATTGCAGATTGTGAGGTGTGCAATGGTCTTTGCCCTTCTGGTCAAGACACTTATGGCACTTTCCTCAGTACAATATCTCATTATATTGTAGTTACAGAAGAAAGGACTTCCCTCATGTATATTTAAAGTGGAATTCACTAAAGCCAAATCTTACTCTATCAACACTACATTAATCTAACCATACTATAAAGAACGAATGAATCGAATACATCCAAAAATCCTGAACATACAAGACAGATACTTAGTTTAGGAATACTGTGTCAACTCAGCACCTTTCTGGTTAGAATGTCTCGCTGAATCTGACCAGGCTCCAGCTCGATTAGCCCACCATACTCAGTTCACCACTGCAACAGCACCACAGCTTGAATTTCTGGCCATCTTGTTTTGCTCTTACCATATATATTTTATAAAGAGATCTCCAGAACGTACCAACTAAGCCCATCAAGTTTGAGGAGCTGATTTTCTAGTTCTTAATGCATGTATATGGCTATCCAGACCTGGTATTATAATATTGAGGATGAATGCAATTTGGAAACTGGAATCAGAAGGGCTTCTGCATGTAACCAAACATGTCTTGAAACAGAAAGAGCTGGTCATTGTACTGCATCTGGGAGCTGAAAGGGTCGTCTTGAAAGCCATCCATGTAGTTGAGCTGAAAATTAGTAGGAATTTCAAACTCACTCCACTTAGGTTCACTCTTGACCTCCTCAAACTCAGGTGAAAACGCATGTTCGGAGCTACTTGAGTCTGTATGCAACTTAGGTACTGACTCGGACGTATTCAAATGAGTGTAGGCATTCATCCTTTGTGATGGCAATGACTGTGGTGCCTGCACCAGTGCAACCATCCCATCATATGGGAATCCGTTCACCTCTGGCTTCTGTTCTTCGCTATCTGAGAATTGCATAGCCTCCTTATCCACATTCATGTAATGCTTGTCAAGTGTTCCCTTTTTGTTGTAAATTCGACATAATACCCAATCATCAAGCTGAAATATCGAACAATTCAAATGATCAATGTGATGAACAATCTAACATCCAGCAACAAAATCTAATTCATTTGCGGACGCCTAACAAGCAACAATAGATCTTCTAAAGAAAAGTCAAAAATTTCAACAACTCATATCTTGAGAAAGTTTTGTGAAAGGATACCTACAACACAACAAGAATTGACCAGGCCTATAAACTAATTGACATAACTGAAGTGGCAAAGGCTCATTTTTATCACCACCCGAACTTCCAAATATACTTTTTTCTTTAATAGCAAAAATAAGTAAGTAGGGGTGGCACCCCACAGTGTCTTGTGCCGTAAGGTAAGATTGTGCCTGTGTGGCTGATAGGACTCCTATAGTAGACAAACAGTAAAAACTGAAGCTTAATAGTAATCAACATATAAAACAGGATATAACTTAGTCCCAAGAATAAACCACTACCACTACCACAACCACTGAACATGCCTGTAAGAATTCAAACCCACGAAACCACTTCTAGAAACACGCTTCGGGAAACACAAGCAGGTGCAAGAGTAAGTACCCTCAAGTTGTTTCTATTGCCGGCAGACCTATCCACATTAGCCAAGCGGTATTCATGCATAATCCAATTGGTTTTGACACCTCTTGGAGCTTTTCCAGCATAGAACACCAGAGCCTTCTTGATTGCCAGAGTCTTGGGCTTCCCCACCGGCTTATCCGCCCCGGTGGCCTTCCAGTAACCGGTTCCCGCCGCCCGATTCGGCCTTGAACCGTTCGGATACTTCCGGTCTCTTGGGGAGAAGAAATACCATTCCTTTTCACCATACAGTGACATTCCTGTTAATTATCAACCATACAGTATTTACTACCAATCATCAAGAACCAGAGGGCAAAAAACTAGAAAGTTCATAGTGAAAGACAAAAGAATTAAAGAAAAAAACATTTTCTTGAAAATTTTTCAAAAAAAAAAGTTGGAACAATCTATACAGAATTCTTAAGTAGGTTTTTTGTTATTTTAACTTATTCCTCTTCGAGCAATTCCCCAAATCACAGAAGCATACGGAGTATCCAAAACAGAGGAAATTCGAGGTCTGAAAATGGAGAATTTCAGTAGAATTCACTAATAAAAAAGTTGATTTTCCTGGACGAATTTCCTAAAATAATAATAAATGAAAAATCGAAGAAAAACCTAGACACAAAAAAATTATACCAGGAAGTTGCCATGGATCGAACTTGTAAAGATCAATCTCAGCTATAATTGGGACTGCAATCTGCTGTCCGGCACACCTCCGGCAGAGATAATGCACGACAAGCTCCTCGTCGGTCGGATGGAACCTGAACCCCGCCGGCAAATTCAATTGCTGCTCACCTCCCTTCATTCACTCCCCAAAACTCTTGTTGTTGTTGTTTATGTGTGTGTAGACTAGAATCCCAAGTCCAATTTTGCTGCGATCCTGCTCTGAAACGAAGAGGAATGGAAGCTTTGTGATGTATATATACATGTGCTGGTGGGGTGGTGGGGGCCCTCATTGACGCCATTGCTCTCTGTAGTAGTAGTAGTATATTTACATAAACGTGCGTCATTGAATCTATTCAAATACATATACTATTCTATACATATTGACTCTGTGCCGTTGGTGGACGAACTTATTTATTTATTTATTTATTTTTTATGTGGACCCAAATTTATTTTGATTGAATCAAAATAATCACACAGCATATACTTAATTTATTATTAATTATTTTATTTTAATTATACATTAATTATATATTGAAGATATTATAATTGTTTCAAATCTGATCAAATTCGGCTCGAAAAAAATTTCCTTGTGGACATTTTTATCCTCTCCCATATATTTTCGTGTTCGATGCATGTATAAAGTATAAAATTAATATTTAGAGTTAATTATATTTGTACGTGATCTGAAAATACAAAATTATATTTTTTTTCAAAAAATTTTGATATTACACTTACACCTCATCCGAAAATTTTCAATTTACTTTTTATCTTTTTTTATTAGAGTTTGGATAAAAAATGCTGACGAAAGCAAAAAAAAATATAAATTTTTAATTTTTGCCCTCATTTAATAATTCTATGTATCTTTTTACATATTAAATAAGGGGTAAAAATGAAACATTTATGCACCTTTTTTATTAATGTCGATATTTTTAGTCCAAATCCTAAGTAAGGTGTAGATGGTGAACTTTCAGAGGGGATATACGTGTAATTTTAAAATTTTTGAAAGAAAGTGTAGTTTCGTATTTTTAGAAGGGGTCTAAGTGTAATTACCGTAATATTTATGTACTTCATTTTAATTATATATCCGTGAAGGAAAATACATTAGTTAAAGTATTTTATATTTTTCAGATTTTGATTATGATTTTTTAATTAATATTGAATAAAAGTAAAAGTATCAAAATAATTGTAGGATATTAATTAAGTTGCAATTATCAAATCAAATATGTATTGATATTACCAAAAAAAAATTTATTAGTGAGAAAAAGATCAAGTTACAGTGTTACTATTATTATTATTATCATTAATTATATGTACATAAATATATATGTATTATAAGTGATGAAAATTTTTATTTTTTTTTGCAATATTGAGTTTCATAATATATAATAGTAACAATTATTTCATATAAATTGTAAGGAGTAAATATTAGTGACGAAAAAGGAATTGTGAATAATAAGATCATCACTATAAATAATTAATTACATTTGTATAGTGGCGATATAGTAACAAGAATTATAAATAACTTTACGCATAAATTCTCGTTAATAATTATATTTTGATAAAATCAAAATTATCATCAATTAATACATGTCTTTAGTCACAATTATAAAAGTATATTTGATATTTTATCGCTAACATTATTTTTTATTTTAATGAAAGTCTTCTAATTATATTCCATATATATCTATATATATAATATGCTGGATTTTATAAATTTTTAACAAATTTAGTACTATTAATTTATGTGCGTTATATAGATTATGGCGTATCATTTGACCTGTCAATGGAGAAACCACCACAATGTGGTCTAATATTCATTTCCTAGGTTGCCCTCATTATTTTATGCTTTCTCCCAATCAAAGATAAGTACATAATGAAATGATGTGACAGCTTTATCTTATCACAAGGGCAACAAAGTCATTTGCTAATGTAATCATTCCAATATATTTCATACTAAACGTGACCTAAATAATGAAATTTGAGACGCTTTTAGCATACGGAGCGACCACCGAATATAATAGCCACCATCATTGTGGAAGATATTAGACAGAGGATTATCAGTGTTAATTTATCTCGTTCTCTTAGTTCATGTGCATTATATAGATTATGGCATATCCCTTGGCCTGTCGAGGGAAAAACCACCAGTTGAGCACTGTTGTACTGTACGATCTTGTTTTATTAATAAAACTTACATTTACCCAAAAACATGACCTATCATCCGATTTTTAGTATTAAGTATACATATCATAATTCACTCAATCATGTCACCATCACATTTTAAATCACAAGTTAATACATCTCAAAATATCCCATCATCCAATATAGAGAAGGCCTTAATGATAGTAATCAATTGTTACAAAGTGATTACTTTATTTGGTTTTATTTTCAAATTATATCCGAAATGAGTCAAAACATGCTCAATGTTTTCTCTTATACAGAGACACCATATTTTGTATTTCTCTCACATTTGATATAAATACATATATGTATAAATATATACAAATATGACATGATTTGACAATAAATAATAACTTCTGTCCCCCAAAACACAACATCAAACATACAATACTTATTTTAAATTATCCCTAAAAATAAATTTAAACATACATATTATATTTAATACATATTTATTTATTTTTATTTTCTCGTTTTCTATCTCCGCATAACACTGCAAAAATAATTAGCATGTGGTTGGGGAAGAGGCGTTTAGGTGGGGGAGCTGACCGCAGCGCAGCCCAAAAGGGCAGGGAAGAATTGGTGACGTAATCATACTATGCGACGTCGGATAATGCGTCATGGCTTTCGTCAGACGCACCCGCCGTCAGCTGTCGAAAGTTGGGAATTTTATTGGGGGAGTCAAACTCTGTTGCCCGAGTCGTGTGTTATGAACCTTTAGCGTCCGCAGTCCCACAAAATAATAATAATAATTGAAGTATAAATAATAATAATAATTATTATTATGTATATTTAATTAGTATATATATAATTTTGAAATTTATATTAATGTACTATAGATAATAATAAATTAAAATAATTGAATTTCTTGCTTTGTGAAAGTATATGTAAATAATTAAAAAAATTGGTCGGTTCTCAAATAATGAGAAATTGAAAATAAACAGAAGATTTATTTGAAGGTACTTTTAAGAAGGTTATAAATTATTTAAAAACTAAAATCTGAATTTTAAAAAATTTAAATGTGTATTGATAAGTATGTCCGGTAAGTTATATTATTTTTGGATACGTTTGAAAATTGTTAAAAATGAATAAAGAGATTTTTTTTTTATAAAAAAAATAGATTATATAATAACAGTGGATGCTGAATCATGTCTTGACAGTGGTTGTAATTATAATTTTTATATGTACAAAAAAATAAAAATATGAGGTAGGTTAAGGACTTGAATTATACACTTGATTTGATTTAAAGTATTTTTATAATATAATTTTTGAGTTGACTTTAAATCAATTAAAATATTTAAACACAATAATATGTCTGGAAAAAAAAATGAATTTTTCGTCCTGTAATTCTGATAGAGTCACGGGAATGATATTTTTGGTCCACCAAAATATCAATTTTGCAATTGATAATAATAATTTAAGTAAAATTACATATTTAGTCTAATTTTATCCCGAAAAAAACACATGCTTAATTCGCGCCTGCTAATCCCTTTTTTATGGCGAATTAACATTTTTTCGGAGAATTTTTGTCAAACGCGTTGTTTTTTTTTTTTTTTTAAATATCATTCTTAATTACAGAAGCAAAATCCGAGTAGATAAAAGTATCACTTGCAAAATTATAGGACGAAAAATGTAATTCTTTTTTTGGGTAAATGTAAGTTTCATTAATAAAACAAGATTATACAGTACAACAGTGCTCAACTGGTGGTTTCTCCCTCGATAGGTCAAGGGATATGCCATAATCTAAATAACGTACATGAACTAACATAACGAGATAAATTAACACTGATAATCCTCTGTCTAATATATTCCACAATAATTGTGGCTATTATATTCAGTGGTCGCTCCGTATGCTCAAAGCGTCTCAAATTTTGTTCCCTCCAAATGTGGTAAATGCAAACAGCCAGGAGTGCACGATAAGCCAAACTAATCATATGTTTTCCTCTCCATTTCCTTGCAGCCCACTCAACATCTCGTGACCACTCTCTATTAGGCCATTCAAACCGAACAATCTGTCAAATCGCTGTCAGGCTGCTTCTGGAATAACGACATCGAAAAATGTAACTTTTACCATTATGTTTTGAGTTTTTTCTTTTTCTTTTTTCCTAAACTGTTCAAGAAACTGATTGAAAATGAAAACAAAGAAAGGGAAAACTGTAGTATCAAAGTTTTATTGGGCAAAATAATAACAATTAATTTATCATCATAATCGTGTTTTGGTGGCTCAACTGGTGGAGGTGGCGTGTTTTAGATTAGATCAATCTCATTAATTTATGTGTTGATATTTGTTTATATTCATATCATTTGCTATTTTTTTTAAATTTTTTATCACACCTTGCCATAAATTAAAATTATTAATATATTCTAACAACTTTTGATATCTTAATCAACATAATTAAAAAAATTATTATGGCAGGAGGATCAAATTCGAGCCGAACTTGGACTTTATTGGTTATAAATCGAATGTATTATAGTTTCAATATAAGAAATATAATATTTAATTATAATTAATTAACATATATAATTAAAAATATATAGTCATAGTAAATACTCATTGATCACGACGACACAATTTTTGTTGATTGTAGTTTTTGTAAATATGACTAAAATATTTTCTATGATTATGGTTAAGAGTTATGATAAATGTTTTCATCATGGAGCATAAGTTAAATTTCTACATCAATTTTATTTAATTATAATTAATAATAGTCACTTACCACGACTTTCGTTCTATAGCTATTAAAATATTAAGAGATAGTAAATTTTTTTTTTAATATTTGAATGTAATTATAATACTCCTATCCAATATTATAATGTTCAATGTTCTTATATATTATTTTAAGAAGTTAACAATTTTCCGTTGAAAATTACTTCTAAAATGATTAACTCATGATTTTAAAATATTTTAAATAAAAAAAAAGAAAAAGAGATAATTTGAAACACCATAAGTATTATAAAGAATTATTGTAAATAATATCAAGGTATGATATATTAGTTCAATAATAAGTTAATTAAAACATTTACGATGCAACTCCTCTCCACACAAATTAGAAATATATAATTCTATTTTTTTTTTTTACTTATGCTCATAGGGATTATGATGTCGCACACAGCAAAATCGACTAATTTTATTGCTCGAGATGTGATTTAGCACACTTGTGCAAGATCTTGATACAGGTTTTCCGCACCTCCTTCTCAAGTGAAAGTAAGGGGTATATGCACTATTATTTATGTAAATTAAGGTAGGTAAGAGTATAATATACTTTATCCTCCACCTACCACCATATCAAGGTGCATAGTGGGTCGGATTGGTTCAGAACCGACACGGACCAGCTCCAAAAATTTCGACTCAGGACCAGCTCACCACTGTTCATGATCAGTGTTCAGGTGGTCCTAAGCATTTAAATGGGCCCTAATCGGGTCCATTTATAAAATTTAGGCCCAGCCCATGAACCGACCAAATATAAATTAGGTGGACGTGTACATTGCTAGTCCCAATTGCAGGACCCTCACCCCATAAAATACATTTTCGCCAAATTCCGAGCATATGGGTATAGTTTTCGACTTATTGCAAAGATCCTAGCGCAGGTTTCCAATTAATAAATATTAAATATCTTTCAAAAATATTTTGAAAACACTATAGAAAAAATTATAAATCATAGAAACATATGAAATATATAGTCATGAAAATCACATTTAAAACTATTATCTTTCTTTTTTTAGTTCAAATATATCCATTTAAATTTTATATTGTTTATATCAATTTAAAATAATTTGTTTTTATATAATGTAATTATATATTTAGAATTATTATTTGATGCAGTTACTATTGAAACTAAACAATCAAAACTATAGTATATATTTTTTTAACTGTGTTATAAAATCTATTGATTACATTGATATATATGCATATAACATTATTAATTTTTTTATCATTGAATAAAATATTTATATGTGACATCAATAATTTATGTATTTGTAGTTGAAAGTATGAGATAGTTATTTCCCTAGAAAATTAGAATAACTAAAAGGTTTTCTCAAAAATTCAAAAATCTCAATGACTCTGTCGGACACTAATGCCCTTATAGACTTAAGTCTAATCTAAATGTGTCCTTTTGTCTTTTCGTTGTATTTATGACTCCAAACCTTTGTTGTAGATTGACTATCACAATATACATCAATAAGTGGAAGAGGCTGTTTTACAATTAGAAGTTGTGATAACAACTATTCTGCCTCTGTACCAGTCATATCTAAAGCACATAACTCGATTTCAGAAGTAGACCGGGTTATCAAAGTCTGTTTTGCAGACTTCTAGGAGACTGCCCCCCACCTAAGGTAAAAACATATCCTGAATACCCATTACTACCATAGTTTTTTACTATCCAGCTAGCATCACTATATCCCTCAAGAACAACAGAGAATTTGTCATAATGTATGTTCAGTGACAGTGCCCTTCAAGTACCTTAATACCCTATCCAAAGTCCCCTAATGGGTTCTATCATGACAACTAGTATATCTAGCTAGCTTCGAGACAAAAAAATATATATGGTCTCGTGTCATTTTCCAAATACTGCAAACTTCCAATAATTTAAGAATACCTTAGTTGTACAACCGGAACACCACTTTTATTTTTCAATAAAGTTAAAGAAGAATCATATAGTGTCTTAGCAATTCTACTGTTCTTACAGCCAAATTTCTCAATTATCTTCTCAACATAATGAGATTAAGAAATGATTATCCCATCAGTTGAACGAATCAACTTGATGCCAAGAATTACGCCAGCCTCACCCACAACCTTCATTTCAAACTAATTCTTCAAAAATGATTTGGTTTAGGTAATAATATCTAGAAATGATCCTATTAAAAGAATATCATCAACATACAGGCATAGAACTATCATTTTATCTCCTTTAACCTTATAGTAAATACACTTATCATTCTCATTTACGATGAAGCCAAACACAATAATAGCTTTATCAAACTTTCTATGCTACTATTTGGGTGCGCTTGTAGGGCACTCTCATGTTCACTCTAGTCTCCATAACACTTCGAACACATTTTTGGACTTGAACTTAATATAAAGAGTTTATTTTTTCAATAAACTTCCTATGTGGACTATGAGATACGAGTATTCCATACTCAATCCTGCAACACCTTATATACTTATCAATTCATTTACCTTTCCATCATTTCCCAATGTGGGGCAAATCATTTTCTCTTCTTTTTCTCAACCTAATCTATAGATTTCTTCATATAATTATTAAAAATTACAACAGGGAGTTTCGACCTTATCGTATAACTCACTTGAAGGGTGTTTTTAATAACTTCTATTGAGAATAAATTGTAAAAAAAATTATATATATAAGTTAAATTGTAATATAATAAAAAAATTTTTTAAATAAAAGTAAAAAATGAAAAAAAAAGTTGATTGTTTGAAGGAAAAACTTAATATATACCTTTAGGAGAAAAGCTTATAATGTATAATTTTACAAGTAACACTAGAAAAAATATAATTTTTCGTTACAATTAATTACTATAGTAAAAAAAAAATTATAACAAATACAAATTACTAAGGCTTTGTAACGGCCATTAGCCGCTGTTTCTGCAGGTGTCGCCAAAACATTAGTCATGACCAAAATCATGGCACATGTTTTGATTATAGCTAAAAACGATAATATTGTTTGATCATAGTAAAAAATAAGCTTTTGCTTTGATTTTATTTAACCGTATTTAATAACATTGATTGACCATAATTTTTAAGTTGTGATCATTTATTTTGTAGCAAAAACTCAATTTCTTTACAGTGCAAGTTGTAAAAGTTGATGAAGGGAAATTTAAACTCTCAGACACATATATTATAATTTATTTTCTAATTATTTTTAACAAAAAAATAGTAAATACATAAATTTAACTATTACAAACACCCTTTTAGCAAAGACTGATGTAATAATAAAAGAAAGTGAAATCATTGACCAGAATAGTCTTACAAGAAAAGCCACATGTTGACCATTGAACAAAGTATTAAGTATGGATAAAGTCTATTCAATTCTATCCAAACACATATCACAATCCACCCCTTTTTATCACGTGGGGTTTGGGTGAGTGCATGCAGCAATTTCCCAACCACATGAGTCAAATCGCACTATAAGAAAATATAGTGTTAATAGAAAAATATCAAATGAAAGTTTTAGAAATTATTATTAGAAATATGTATTAAATGAACTGATTTTTATCTTGTTATTATATAATTATGAGTGATAAAAATTGTGCATAAAGTTCTTATTATAAGAAATTAGTGACAATGTAAATATAGTGACAATAGATAATTATATTCATTAGGTCGTCATTATATATGTGTAAATTAATTATCGCTACAAATAGATCATTTAACTATGTCTAAGCGTCATCTTTAAAAATTAATAATTGTTGTAAAAAGTCATTTACCACGTCCACCTAGTGGTGATTGACTGTGATTTTTGTGAATGATTCATAAACATGACAAAAATATTTTTTATGGTGAATAAGTTAAATTTTTGTTTTAATTTTTAACCGTAGTCAATAATAATTATTTATCACACTCTAGTGTATACTTAGCTTTCCCAACCACATTTTTTCTTTCGGGTGTACTGCAATTTATTATTTATGATATTGTAAATGAATAAATTAATATTCTTTTGAATAAAATAGCAGTTTATCATCTTAATTTTTTTTTAAAATCAAATAATTTACCTGCTTAGATAGGAAGGTAATTATTTTATTATACAAACAAATAAATTGATATTTATTGTTCAATGAGGGGCTCATTTGCAATATTATTGGGATTACTTGCAATTTTTCCATTTTCTTTCTCGTGAGTCAAATTGCACCATGAATATAGTGTTAATGAAAAAATATCAATGAAAGTTTTAAAAATTATTATTAGAGATATGTGTTAAATGAACTAATTTATTATTATCATTATCATTATCATCATCATCATTATTATTATTATGATGATGATGATGATGATGATGAGTAATAAAAATTGTGTATTACTATAATAAATTAGTCACAATATTAATATAGTGATCATAAATAATCATTTTCACTTGATCGTTATTATATATGTGTAATGAATTATCTTGAATGATAACTTTATTCACAATTTTTTGTCATTAATTCTTCTAAATAAAAACCTTTTTAGAATAATAATTACTATTAAAATTATAATTTATTGTTGTGACAAAATAGAAATTTTTATCACTAAATATATATAATTAATAACGATGATAAAATTGTCTCTTATTTTTATTTTTTGTCCTTTCTTTTTGAAGCGTCCGATCCAATTTGAGTTGGTTCAAATACATAATATGATATAGTACAATAACAAATATTACATAAATAATATTAATAATACAAAAATGATAAGCAGTGAATCAAGAACATAATAAGAAGGCTGAGTGACCAGATCCAAAGGGAAAGCCCACAACCACTAAGACCAGCAACCCAACTACACCAGTTGCTCAAACCCGCTAAGGGACTCATCCATAAAGGACCCAAAATAAACTGACCATAATCAAACCACATAATTTTGTTACTGGATCACTTAGACCCTAAATCTCAACCACAAAGAAATTGATCCACAAAGGACCACACCAACCTCTTAGATTTTCCACAAATCACAGTTCATAAAGAACTATTTGTAATCGGAACAAAAGAGGGAGAAAGATAGATAGACTTCAGAATCAGTTAGAAGAAAGCCAGAAGCCATGGAGGCTTTATAGAGGCAATCTATTAAAGATGGAGAGAGAGAGAGAGAGAGAGAGACGACTGAGAAGAGGTTTCAAGGCCATCGGAAATAATGGGGAAGAAACCAGAGAAAGATAGAGAATAGGGAGTAGAAGAGGCAGTAAGGGAGAAGACGACTGAAGAGAAAAATAATAGGGTTAGGGTGATTCAGGGTTAAGTAGAAACCGGGTCGGAAAAATGGGTCGTGTCAGTTGGTCGGGTTAGACCTTCAAGGTGTCGGGGGTAGAGCTGTGGGTTGGGCTTACCAATTTTAGTCCTGGGCCAAAATACCAACAAATTTTCCCTTGGACTAGGACCCCAAAAATAAAGGAACCTAGTCCAAAGGACCGAATTTGGCAATCATCATAACCAGAATGCCTGGATAGAACCTGCAAGAGAAAACAGAGAAAACTCCTTGTATAGAAGGGTTAAAATGGTGCTGGAAAAAACAAATTAAGCAAGTTATAAAAATTTTCAAAACACTTCGCTAACATCTTCTTCAAAATACTTCTCTAGCATCTTCTTCATTTTTGCCATTCCTTTTTTGCATTTTATAATTTTTATTAAAATGCCCCTCTTTATCACAATTATAACATCTCCTATCCCAAGATTTTTTATTTTTATCTCCAAACTTGGACCTACTATGACTTCTATTCTTATATTTATTCTCGAAATTTCTATACTTGGTTATTTCCCTAACATGATTAATTTCATTTTGGACCTAATTAACAATATTGGTTTTAAGGTCCATTTCATTACTTTTTAGGCCACTAATTACATTTTCTAAATTCACGTTATCCCTTCCATATTCAATTGCATCTTTAACATCACTGTAAGTTTCAGGAATTACATTTAATAAAATAATTGGAGAGTAATCAATAATATTTTTAACACTAATCAGTTTAATATCCTGAATCAATTTTGTAAAATCATCAAGATTTTCTTCAATTTTTTTAGACAAATCAAGTTTGTATCTAAAGAAGTTTTCAAGTAAAAATAGTTTACTAGGCAAAGAAGTTTCAGTATACAATTCCTCTAACTTATTCAACAAATCTTTTATAGTTTCTTGATTTCCAACTTTTCTCAAAACAGTATCAGGCAAATTTAAGATTATAGAGGAATAAGCATATTCATCATTTTCAAGTTTCTTTTCTTCAGAAACATTTTGAGGATATCTTCCATCAATTGCTTTGAAAAAAATTATCTTTCATTTTTTGTTGCCATATGAAAAAATCGGACTTTCCATCAAGAGGTTGCAAATTATAACTGGCCATATTTCAATAACAAAAGCGAAAAATATAACAAGAATAAATGACCAAGAGATATTAACAGTGTAAATAAGAACTATCAGTAATAAAACCACGAAAGCAGATTACATCAGATTCACTAAACAGATTTAGCACAAAGCAATAAATCGTATCCAAACACTAAATCATTTTACATTCTAAAATAAAGGCCATGCATCCCCCCCCCCCCCCAAAAAAAAAAAAAAAAAAAAAAAA